>NC_087209.1:32253402-32265902 GCF_015104395.2 Macrobrachium nipponense | reverse complement strand
CACGTAACTGCGGTATCCATCAACATTACTTGTTTGTACATTTTAAACCATGAGTGCCAATTTGTGATGCCATTTGAGCAGTAGTAGTTTTGATATATGGGGGATGATTTGGTGCCTTTTTGAAAATTTTCAGGGTCTTGAATGCCGTTGGCATATTTAGGGGTCTCCAGTTTGGTTAACTGGTTGTTTTGAGATCAAGCCAGCTAGAATGAGCATTTAACTTTGGTATAAGAGACCTGGTGGTGTGGACTCCTAATTTTACGTAGCCAGTTGAGATTTGGGATCTCAAATTCCACAGGCAAGCTAAGTTAAGGCAGTAGGAGAGTGTTGGATTGCCGTTTGTTCAAATGTTTTGACTCTTTGATTGCCTGTATTATCTCCATTGTTTTTGCTAACAAATAAAACGAAATTTTTGAGTGGGTCATTTTATATTCTCCTGGTAAACTTAATTCGAAATCAAGCTGATCAGCACCGTTGAAAATTTCAAGTTCTAACCAAATAAAAGAAATTACTAATAATCAATTTAAGTTCAGCTTATGAAATCCATCTTCCAAAACTCTGTGTTCTTTTGTGAAAGGCTGTTAAGCATATCAAAATTATGGACTTTTTAAGGTACTCTCAGCAGTGAGTTTAACCCCAGTTTTAAACCTATCCAGTTTATTGTACATCAAATAAAAACCTGCGGCACTTGACTAAGTAAATACTGCCAAGATACCTTGCATTGTTTTTTTCAAAAACTGTATTGAATTCAGTATAGGTTTTCTTCAGTTTCAGTCCAGTCCTAATATCCGTGCATAACTTTATAGGCGTAGAGTTCTTTTGCAAGGATCATCCCCGCTGCTAATATTGCACACTTCAAAATTATTATCATCAAAATTTGTGAGGCAAGCCAAGACATTCTGCTACGTCTAATGAATAGTAAAACTTTCCATTTATTTAAGTCTTGTCACTTACAAACATCTCACTTTGTTACCTAGGCAGCCAAGCCGCTTATACCTTTTTAATCATGATCTTATTAAAAGTCATTGTGTCGAGTTATTTGCTTCACATACCCCAGGACATATGTTATATATATATATATATATATATATATATATATATATATATATATATATATATATATATATATATTTATATGTATGTATGTATATATATATATATATATATATTATATCTATATATATATATATATATATATATATATATATATATGATATCCCTTTCATACGTGCATAAATATACACACACACATATATATACGTGTATATATGTATGTGTATATATATGAATAATTATCACATCACCGTGATTCATATAGATCATTCGAGCTACAATGTCCTTTAATATCTAATTCGCTCTACCTCGGAATTGATATATTTTCATATATGTACCGAAGGGGAATTTTTAGTTAGTTGATAATAATTTTTAGTTGATAATAATTTCGTCCCCATGAGGGGGGGACGAAATTATTATCAAGTAAAAATTCCCCTTCGGTACATATATAAAATATATCAGTTTCGAGGTAGAGCGAATTAGATATTAAAGGACATTTGTAGCTCAAATGATATATATATATATATATATATATATATATATATATATATATATATATATATATATATATATATATATATATATATATATATATATATATATATATATTATATATATATATATATATATATAAAATAAATAAAAATATATATATATATACATATACATACATACAATACATACATACATACATACATACATATATGTGTTTGTGTGTGTATATTTATGCACGCATGAAGGGGATATTCATTCCCCTCTCATGGTTTGACATGGATACCCGTCTAGCATCATAACTAGAGCCGTACTTTTTTTTTCAGAACCTGTATTTGCAGACATCCAATATTCCATGTTTTTCCTTTTGTACCACGAGTGTTGAACAATATTTTCCCTCCACTTTATTAGCGGTTTCCCGCCTTTTAACCATATTTTCCATCAAAATTCTCAATGCGAAGCTGTCCCTGTGGAACGAGCAATGAAAGGCGTTTGGCAAATATACTGCTTAAGCAAGTGGAAAGTTCTTACCATTTTTTGGGGCTCCAGAGTCTGGAATCAATTTCCAATTTCCCGCTGATGATTGTTGAAAGGAACTTTTTTACCATCGCGTTTCATTAGGCAAAAGTTTTGTCTTCTCAGGATGCCAATGGCATACTTGAGTCATTGGAGTTATTCTGAGAATTACCTGAGAGGTTTCGATACGTATTTGATTTACTTCCTCGTTGAACTTGTTCATTAAGTTTATTTTTAAGTTAGTTCACTTTTTGTTCGACCTCCGGGTTGATTTCCAGTTATGAATAGGATATTATCAATATGATGTTGGCCTTTAATGTGTATATTCGGGGGATATGTATTAGTAACATTCATATTTCTCGATCCTATATAATATAAATTGTATGAATGTAAAATTATTATGTTACGTACAACATAAGCCGTCTGTGTTGTAAATTGCATTTTGAACATGTTAAAAGTTAATTTCGATATAACTTATCCAAACCATACCTATCGAGAGAATTTAACAATGGCCTTAGTTTCAAAGTTTTATGTGTAGAAATTCTTTTTGTGTTTTCATCGTTATTTATATATATATATATATATATATATATATATATATATATATATATATATATATATATATATATATATATATATATATATATATATATATATATATATATATATATATATATATATATATATGTATATTATACGTATATATATATATATATATATATATATATATATATATATATAGTATATAAATATATATAGTAGGTATATATATAAATATAACAATTCAATGATCCAGTCTCAGGAAAACTTATATTACCCCTATAGAAGGAAATTAAATAGGTAATCATATATTCAAAATATATGTGTGAAAATAAAAATACGTCAACGGAAAGATTGAATTTGGACATCGAATTCAAACATAGTCCTCTAATAGCGTAGAATTTTGAATTAATTGTAATGGAAATATCTGCACAAAAGCAAATAAATTGTTATATTCGGAGTCTCTCTCTCTCTCTCTCTTCTCTCCTTCTCTCTCTCTCTCCTCCCCCTCTCTTCTCTCTCCTCCTCTCTCTTCTCTCTCTCGTCTCTCTCTCCTCTCTCTCTCTCTCTCTCTCTCTCTCTCTCTCTCTCTCTCTCTCTGTCGCAATTTTTGCATGCAAGGTTGTAAATATTTCCATCCCATTGCTTGAAGTGACTATCGGTCACTTTGTCATATTTCTATTGGATAAATGATGATAGGCACTTCCGTTTTTCACCTGTTGCCCAAATCCCTTTCATTCACCTGGTAGAAGTTTTATTTCCTCAGATGGTAATGGAATACTCAGGTTCTTGGATTTATTCTGTGAATATATCTGCAGAGTGGCTCAATACATTCGATTCACTTGTTGACTGGACGTATAGACTGATCAGTTTTACCTCTGTAAAGCATATTTTTAGAACAGAACCAAAGATCTTAAAACAGGTACGTACTTTACTCGATCATTTATCTGGCCTTGCCTTGCCATCTTGTGGGAAAGGGTCAGGCTTCAATGACCTCATTAGATGGCGTCTGCTAAAGTAACTTACGAGCGTTTTTCTGTCGCCATCTTGAAAGTGCTGTCTGTCATATGGTTTGGTGTTTCCTATGCATGTCTTTTGCTGAAATTAGTTTGGTATACGCTGATGTCTTGTAGGTGCTTTACAGTGAAACTTGCGATTTCATTTAGAATTTCATAAAAATTATCACAAGTAAAAGACAATTTTACAGTGTGTATTATATTTACCTACTAAAGCAATTCGTGGTTACATATCTTGCAGTTAGTTTTCATATTTTTATAATCACTTAATTTTAGAATATTATAGCCAGTCTGCAAATATGTGGTGTTTGCTTAAATTTTGCTTAAACTGATTTTAAATGATATCCCCACAGTCGAAAGAGCCACCACACCAAATTATCGGGTGACGCGATTTTTTTTTTTTTTGTTTTTTATTAAATAGCAGCTTAATCAGCCTTGCATTGTTTCATTTGTTCTTATGGGCTAACCCCTGGGTTTTCATACCCAAGGGAAAACAGCAAATTTTACATTTCAAATTTGCCTTACTTTCCTGAATCTTTTATATTTTGCTTTGTGATAACGTTGCTTTGTATCTTATTCACTTTCGCACGCAATCCATCATCGACATCAGCGTATTTTGCATCTGCAGTACCTGTCAATTATTATGACACAGGATTAGTAGAAGTTTTTTTATTTTATATTTTTTTTCAAACTTTGGTGCAGTTAGAAATTTTTCAAGGTCGTCAATGCCATTGACATTTTGATGAGACTCAACTTTGGTTGGTTGGTTTTATATTAGGCTAGCCAGCATGGGCCTTTTCCTTTCGGCGGCCATCAGGGTGGTGAAGATTTAAAGGTAAATAAAGTTAGTGTCGACCTTTGGATTCATCTAAACAATTGAGACGTGGAGTCTTAAACTCGATTTCCCCAGCCAAGGTAAATTGAAACTGTTGAAAGAATTTGGCGTTTGGATTACTTTTTGTTCAAATTGTTTGGTTGTTGGATTACTTTTGTTCAAATTGTTTGGTTGTTGGGTTATCTTTTGTTCAAATTGTTTGGTTGTTGGATTTTTTTTTCAAATTGTTTGATTGTTGGATTTTTTCAAATTGTTTGGTAGTTGGATTATCTTTTGTTCAAATTGTTTGGTTGTTGGATTACCTTTTGTTCAAATTGTTTGGTTGTTGGATTACCTTTTGTTCAAATTGTTTGGTTGTTGGATTACCTTTTGTTCAAATTGTTTGGTTGTTGGATTACTTTTTGTTCAAATTGTTTGGTTGGTTGGGATTACCTCCTTTGTTCAAATTGTTTGGTTGTTGGATTACTTTTGTTCAAAATTGTTTGGTAGTTGGATTATCTTTTGTTTTTTCAAATTGTTTGGTTGGTTGATTGGACTTTTGTTCAAATTGTTTGGTTGTTGGATTACCTTTTGTTCAAATTGTTTGGTTGTTGGATTAATTCTTGTTCAAATTGTTTGATTGATGGATTACCTTTTGTTCAAATTGTTTGGTTGTTGGATTGCTTTTTGTTCAAATTGTTTGGTTGTTGGATTACCTTTTGTTCAAATTGTTTGGGTTGTTGATTAATTCTTGTTCAAATTGTTGGTTGTTGGATTAATTCTTGTTCAAAATTGTTAGGTTGTTGGATTACTTTTTGCTCAAATTATTTGGTAGTTGGATTACTTTTTTTTCAAATTGTTTGGTTGTTGGATTACTTTTTGTTCAAATTGTTTGGTTGTTGGATTAATTCTTGTTCAAATGGTTTGGTTGATGGATTGCCTTTTGTTCAAATTGTTTGGTTGTTAGATTACTTTTTGCTCAAATTGTTTGGTTGTTGGATTACGTTTTGTTCAAATTGTTTGGTTGTTGGATTACTTTTTGTTCAAATTGTTTGGTTGTTGGATTCATTCTAGTTCAAATTTTTTGGTTGTTGGAATACGTTTTGTTCAAATTGTTTGGTTGTTGGATTACTTTTTGTTCAAATTGTTTGGTTGTTGGATTAAGTTTTGTTCAAATTGTTTGGTTGTTGGATTACGTTTTGTTCAAATTGTTTGGTTGTTGGATTACGTTTTGTTCAAATTGTTGGTTGTTGGATTACGTTTTGTTCAAATTGTTTGGTTGTTGGATTAATTCTTGTTCAAATTGTTTGGTTGTTGGATTAATTCTAGTTCAAATTGTTGGTTGTTGGAATACGTTTTTGTTCAATTGTTTGGTTGTTGGATTACTTTTTGTTCAAATTGTTTGGTTGTTGGATTACTTTTTGTTGAAATTGTTTGGTTGTTGGATTAAGTTTTAGTTCAAATTGTTTGGTTGTTGGATTACGTTTTGTTCAAATTGTTGGTTGTTGGATTACGTTTTGTTCAAATTGTTTGGTTGTTGGATTACCTTTAGTACCTTCTTTATTCCTGGTTTATTTCAGCTAATAATTAAAAATAAATTTTGCAACAGACCCTTGCTCGTTATACTCGTTATACTAATAAACATAAATATGAAATAAACAATCTGCTTTAGACCCCTCTTATACCTGATACTGAACAGCCGTCCATGCTGAAAATGTATTTTTTTATCAGCAATCGTGAAAATTACAACCAACAATTGAATTTTAGAAGCTCTTAATAATGTTCACGAATTAAAATTATTAATTCCCTCTGAACGTTAGTGTACTTTTATGCAAGGCTGTTAAACATATGAAGAATTCAGTAAATTGCTAAGACAAAATCTCCAGTAGTGCAGCTTTATCGTATTCAATCAGTTGTACGCAGATAAACCTGCGGCAGTTGAATAAATGACCGTATTAGCTGCCAAGATAATTAACATTCTAGAAAGGGTGAATGGATTCGCCATGTTTTTTTTTTCGGTGCAATACCGATATCCGTTCTCTAATGTTTAAATTAGAATTCGTTTGTATGACCCTCATAACAAATGTCCCCCACTGCTAATTTGAAAATTACTCTGTGAAAGGAATTTCTGAGGTGAGGCAATCCAGTCTACTACAGTTTTCCGATCAAAGAGTTCACTTCCATCCATCCACCTCGCTGTGATACCAAAGCAGTCAAGCCTGCCTGTGCATTTTAATGACTATTGTTTTCAAATAGCCGTTGTGTGTCAAGTTATTTGCTCACTCCAGAACATTTCCCCCGTAGGGGTTTGTACACTGTAGGCATTACTTTAGATCCTTTGCAGCGTGCTTGCTGTCCTTAGCTGCAACCGTTTTCATCCCGTTTACAGTACCTCTGCTCATATTCCCTTTCTCCCATCGTGCTCTCCATCCTCTCCTAAGAATTGTTCCTTCTGTTTCAAGTCACTTTAAAAACCTTTATACTCTCATTTTCTCTTTCAGCACTGATTGACCCCAAAGGTCCCAGCTTGGTCTTTGTCCTCAACTTATCCTTCATTCCATTCCCACCCCGATCCCCCTTTTATTTAAGTTAAGGTAAGGAAGGGACGTGTTTAGTACGAGCCCGTTGGGGATGACCGTAAAAACTAAAAATCAAAAGACTGTAAACAAGAAATATTAGTCCTAGATAACGACCCCCAAAGACCCTTTGGGGGGTCACAGTCACTATCTAGGAAAAATCCGAATTCCGTTAGTTATCTTCAATTTTTCTGTTTATCAAAGCAGCTAGTTTTCTTCACACGATGTAACCTAAATCTCACTCTTATTTTGCCGGTTTTCTGCTGTCAGTTGTTTAGAGTTGACCACAATTCAGTGGATACAAACCCGCAGAATGTCATGACACACGTACTAATTGTCTGTTTGTTGTAAGGCGAGGAGCTAGGGTCACGCCTTGGTGGCTTTGTACATAAAATTGGTATAATACCAAAGCAATTACGCATATGATAGCACCCACCTTCATGATTTAGAAGATAAATCACTATTGTCTTATCAAGATTATATATTATTAACTTCTAACAGATGATTATATCCTAACTTAAACGTTGTTTCTTGTACCTCTAATGACTACGTATATAAAGAATATAGTTCTCTGTAGCATAATTTACCTACTACAGGCAACGGTGTTATTCATTAAACACGTTTCTGTCTCTTAGTAACTTGTTTATATTAAAGATTTTTTTATTTATTGTGCTCACAAACACGCCACATATAACGTACGTACATAGGCATATCACACACACAAACACACGTGTATTATATATATATATATATTATATATATATATATATAATATATATATATATTATATATAATATACGTGTGTGTATGGGTATATATAGAGGTATATTTAACACATTTTCAAAGAAAGAAACCTTTCATTTGCTCAAAATAATAATCACGACTGAAATCGGAAACTCCAAAGCATTCACAAAAATCAAGTCAATTTGCATTCAAATTCAATCTACCTGCAATAAAGTTCATTAGAATTAAGATACAGTAAATGTACCTTTGCCTTTGCAGAAATTCAAAGTGACTTCAATCTAAATTGCAGTTGCATGAATTTCGAACAAAAAATTGGTTTTCAGATTAACTGTAATCCAAATTTCATTTGCTTGTCATTTAATAGGATTACGAATGATTATCAATTAATCTTTAGTGTTTGGGCTGAGTCTGGAATTATTTAATTTTTGGTACAAGCACAGTTTACTTAATATTATGCGCCATGCTGCGTTTTCAGCATAATGAGAATTCTCTCTGTCTCTCTCTCTTTCACGAAATATTTTAAACAAAATAAGTTACACGTTTCCCTAATGACTTATGTACTTTACATTTATGACAAACTGTATATATCTATATACATATATATATATATATATATATATATATATATATATATATATATGTAGGTTATGTATGTATGTATTTATGTATGTATGCATGTATGTATACATAAATATATATGGATTTGGAGATACACTAATTGTAGTTTATGCGCTTACCCACAAGTGCCATTTTAACTCGCAGGTTTTAAGCAACAAATACTCTTTAATATTGAATTAAAGTTTAAATAGGAATAACTTACCAGAACAGGATTAAAACCAATGCTCTTTGGATAAGATACAGAGATATACAGTCGACTTGATAGCCGAATGGATAAGTCTACCGTCTACCACTGTATCTAATTTAAAAGGCACAGGTTCGAACCTTGTCCTGGGCAGATGCACTTACAAATTACAATTCCTTTTTGGGTGTAAGGTGAAGGCAATTCGTTTATATAACATACAATAAACATACATATATATATATATGTTTTATTTATATGTATCTATTAATTTATATTATTATATATACATACATAAATATATATATCTATTATATATTATATATAATATATCTATATATACTATATCTACTATCTATAACTAATATATAAGACACAATATATTTGCAACTGAATCCCAGGAAAAAGTGAGACGCTGGGCATGAATCCTGACCTGGAACTGATACACAATGGTAGAAGTTTATGAAATAGATGCTAGAGTGACAATACAAAGAGCCGAAATGACTGTTGGGGGTCAATATTCACACCTTATATAGTAGAAGAGAAAAAACGAGCAGCCAACTCACTAGCATCGTTAGTGAATATGCCATTAGCAAGTCTGGTGTATGTATGAGTTTGGGATGACACCTTTGCTGTGAGTTCTGGTAAACTACCCTTCTTAAAATCTAGACAGTTTACGTATTTCTTTTGAAGTAATTGGGCCGAGATTATACATTCCTTGGTTAATATTCAGCCTTAAACATTTCTTTCCACTGTATTACTGGAGTAAACTATCTCTTCTGCCCTTGTTCAGATTATGTCATGATTGTTTTCATAAACATGAAGGAAAATTGTACTGTTTTGTGCATGTCTTATACATTCTGAATACCGGTGTATTATCTTTTCTGATGATTTTCTGTGTGACCAATGTGAAAAACATCACGTGACTTTCACGGAATTTTAGATATCTGGCCGAGTATTAGTAATGCCATGGAGAAGGGTATAAAGTGATCGTATTGGTTAATGTGTATATGCAGGTATGCATAATAGGAAAAAGATGGATAGCAGTGCTAGAATTGAACGAAAACTCGATCTTACTGAACTTTCATTTGAAATGTTGGGAATATGGTAGTAGGCTTTCCGAAGAAGAATGTTCAATCAAAAGTATACCTCGAAGCAAGTAGAGGTTGGAGGGGAGAGGGTGGGTTTGTTCAAGTCTTTTGTCATGAATCTTTTGCATAAGTGTATGGAGCGGGTCATGCTGTGGAAATAGTCTGCATTGGAGGTTCATTCAGGATTCAGCAGTTAAAGTATGAATGTGTCAGTGACCGATGTGTTGCCATTACTCTGGGACCGTCACTTGTTAATGGGTAAGGCTTATAATGTATGTATCTATTGTCATGGTAATCACTTCATAGCGACGAATGATAAGTTAAAGGAAATGAAAATGCATTCTCTTCAAGTAGGTCTGCAGCAAAGAGGCATTCGCGCACATGTTGGAGGTGCCTGTTCTCATGATTGTTCTAGAATCCAGGCGTGTGTTGTGGAACGCAACACACACCGTCATGTCGTGTCGTGAGAAACGCCGCGATTTCTGCAATACTTCATCGAGATCCTTCTGGAGCGTTCTTGTCATCTCAGGAGCCTGTGACGTTCGCTGGTAGGCCCTGCCCTCAGGCTGCCGTATATATACGACTCACGAAGTAGGAGAGATCATCAGCAGCAGAGATCAGATTGTCAGTGAGAGACCAGCAGAGAGATCAGTGAGAGATCAGAGCAGAGATCATCAGTGGGAGATCATCAGAGAGAGATAAGAGAAGAAGGAACAGACGAAGGATAAGAGAAGAAGGCGTATGAGAGTTTGGTCGGATACGGGTCAAGTTGTCCAGTTAGAGAGAGAACGACATAGGTATTCCGACGTTGAGCTAGCCTTCAGAGAAGAAACGTCCTACAAGGTGGTTATGAGGAGTAACCTGCCCTTCGAGTATCAAGAATAGACATTGTTTTCTGCAATACGGAGTCAAGAAGACGTCAGAAGTTATGGTTCTCTTTTTGTGAAGCCATCGCTTCAAGCATCGTTTTCTGACAGCAAAAAAACTGGCCAGCAAGTATTTTCATTACCTCACTGTTTCCCCAGTTCACGCATTGTAAGATTTTACTCTTGTTATGTAAATAGGAGAAACCATTCTGCATTTATCTTTGTTAGTAAGCTTGTAAATAAACCTTTGTTCTGTTTGTGTATCTTTCTATATTCGTATCCCCAGTTTCAACTGTTGGTGTTGAATTCTTTTTGTTTATTATAATATCGAACCTGGAAGCGGACCTCTCGGGGTTCGTGAAATATTGGCGACCTTGCTAGGCTATTCGGCACTGTAACAGTTTGAAACAGGGAGAATATAGAAAGAACCAGAATGAGTGAGATGGTGAAAGAGTTTATTGAGGTCGGTAAGCTCCTAGGCTAGAGGGAATGATCTCCGTGAGTATGTTGAGAGGAAAAAAGAAGAGAAAAGTATGAGAGATGAAAGAGCGGCTGAGAGAGAAAGGGATGAGGAAAATGCAGCAAGAGGTAGAAAAAGTTGGTAATGCAGCAGGAATAAAGAGAGAAAGAACATATGCACGAGTTGGAAATTGCTCGGTTAACTGGCTAAGTAATCGTAACAGTTGGACAGGCGAAAAAAGAAACGGAGCTGATAGGTTAGGCATGAGTGCAGTGCTGAAATTAGTACCAAAGTTTGATGAAGAAGATCTAACGACATATTTCATGTTGTTTTGAGAAGTAATGGAAAGATAGGTTCTCCTAAACAAATGTGGACTTATATTTACAGTCAGTTTTGAGTGGTAGGGCGCTTACTGTGATGAGGAAGATTTGTAACGACATATTTATTGTGTTTTGAGAGTTAATGGAAAGAGTAGTTCTCCTAACGAAATGTGAACTCTATATTTACAGTCAGTTTTGAGTGGTAGGGCGCTTACTATGTATAGTTGCATGTCAAGGAGGAAATGTGATGATTAGATACTGTGAAAGAAAACTGTTCTTAGCACGTACAGGTTATTACCGGAGGCGTACCTAAGAAATTTAGAAGTTTGGGAAAGGATGAGAATATTACGTATGAAGAATACGGTAAGAAGCTAGAAAGGCTGTTTTTTGATTGGTTAACTTCTGCTAAAGTTGAGGATTTGATGGTTTAAAGAACTTAGTATGTTAGAAAACTTCAAGATACGTATCCCCTGAGATTAAGCTTTATATAGAAGATAGGCGAGAAGTATCTTTTGCAGGAGCAACTAGGTTAGCTGACGAATATAGTCTAACTCATAATATGAGTGTTAGTAAGAAATGAAATGATCCTTCATCTGGTAGAGTACAAAGTGGTAAAGGTTTCAGTTCTAGTAAATATCGCAATGCGAGTAAAACTGACTACTCCTGTTATACATGCAGAAAACCAGGTCATATGTCTATGGTTTTTGTTTAAGGTAAGAAATTGTATGCATATTAGTGGCTCAGAATTAATTTTTCTTTTTCCGATGTAATAAAGGGAAAGGGCATTTAGCGAGAAATTGTGCAGTAGAAAGGAAGGACGTAAGAACCAGAGTCTCTAGTTAACCTTTAGTCAAGTAGGAATGATGTGATGAGAGAAAAACTAGGAAATTTTTTGGTGAATTTCTGTCAGAAGGCATATTTTCCTCTCTTAGAGGAGAAGATTCAAGAGAAGTAGTCTTGCTTCGAGACAGAGGAGCTGCTGTCTCACTGATTAGGAGTGAGAGAGTGTGCCAAACAGCACAGAAATCAAATATAAGAAAAAGTCATGTTAGGTGGATTTCCTAACACTTGTGTTCTTTGTCCTTTGTTGAAGTTGAACTTAGAAGTCAGGTAGTGTCAGGAGAAGTGAAACTTGCAGTTGTTGACAGTTTGCTGTTGATGGCATTGACATTATTGTTGGTAATGACTTAGCTTTATCCAAGAATGTGAATCC
>NC_087209.1:32229435-32252902 GCF_015104395.2 Macrobrachium nipponense | reverse complement strand
GGATTCACATTCTTGGATAAAGCTAAGTCCTTACCAACAATAATGTCAACGCCATCAACAGGCAAACTGTCAACAACTGCAAGTTTCACTTCTCCTGACACTACCTGACTTTCTAAGTTCAACTTCAACAAAGGGACAAAGAACACAAGTGTTTAAGGCAAATCCACCTAACACGACCTTTTTTCTTCATATTGATTTATGTGCTGTTTGGCACACTCTCTCTCCTAATCAGTGAGACAGCAGCTCCTCTGTCTCGAAGCAAGACTACTTCTCTTGAATCTACTCCTTCTATACCTTCTGACAGAAATTCACCAAAATATTTCCTAGTTTCTCTCATCACATCATTCCTACTTGACTAAAGGTTAACTAGAGACACTGGTTTCTTAACGTCCTTCCTTTCTACTGCACAATTTCTCGCTAAATGCGCTTTCCCATTACATCGGAAACAAGTTAATTCTGAGCCACTAGATGGCATTTTACTCTTACAAACCATAGACATATGACCTGGTTTTCTGCATGTATAACAGGAATAGTCACTTTTACTCGCATTGCTATTACTAGAACTGAAACCTTTACCACTTTGTACTCTACCAGATGAAGGATCATTTCATTTCTTACTAACACTCAAATTATGAGTTAGACTATATTCGTCAGCTAACCTAGTTGCTCCTGCAAAAGATACTTCTCGCCTATCTTCTATATAAAGCTTAATCTCAGGGGATACGTTATCTTTGAAGTTTTCTAACAATACTAAGTTCTTTAAACCATCAAAATCTTCAACTTTAGCAGAAGTTAACCTATCAAAAAGCAGCCTTTCTAGCTTCTTACCGTATTCTTCATACGTAATATTCTCATCCTTTCCCAAACTTCTAAATTTCTTACGGTACGCCTCCGGTACTAACTTGTACGCGCTAAGAACAGTTTCTTTCACAGTATCATAATCATCACATTCCTCCTTAGACATGCAACTATACATAGTAAGCGCCCTACCACTCAAAACTGACTGTAAATATAGAGTTCACATTTCGTTAGGAGAACCTACTCTTTCCATTAACTTCTCAAAACACATGAAATATGTCGTTACATCTTCCTCATCACAGTAAGCGCCCTACCACTCAAAACTGACTGTAAATATAAGAGTCCACATTTCTTTAGGAGAACCTACTCTTTCCATTACCTTTTCAAAACACATGAAATATGTCGTTAGATCTTCCTCATCAAACTTTGGTACTAATTTCAGCACTGCACTCATACCTAACCTATCAGCTCCGTTTTCGTTTTCGCCTGTCCAACTGTTACGAGTACTTTGCCTTAACCGAGCAATTTCCAACTCGTGCATACGTTCTTTCTCTATGTCTATGTCTATGTCTGACGGTTTATCAAGTATCCCTGCTTTCGCTATTAAGCGTTCAGACGGGATTTCCAAATCACTTATATTATATTTAAAAATTAAAAGTCTATGTAATGTAAAGCGGGTTAATTGCATTTGTCTCAGTGTTTATAGCTGAGTGAAAATAAATGGGTTTTTCAATAGCTTTTTGAACTGAAAGATATTTCCAGCACACTTAACTGATGCCGGAAGTTGATTATACAATCTAGGAGCGCAGTGCTTAAAAGTTCTCGTACCAAGAGTGGTCGTTGCTCATCAAGTCTGAAATCATCACGGGAAAGGCGTGTATGAACACCAGGCCCTACTACGTATCTTTTCAGGCAACCTTTAAGATACAATGGCTCTCCCGTGTTAATAGTTTGATATGTTAAGACGCAAAGTTTAAAAATAATCCTTGCTTTGACTGGTAGACCAGTGTAATTTCTAATTAAGGTTGGAGTAATATGTTCTCACGGGGATATACCAACAATTAGTCTAGCAGCTCTATTCAAAATCATTTGAAGTTTCTTAAGACGATAATTAGGTAAATTGTAATACAACGAGTTACAATAGTCTACTCTGCTAACTACCAACTATTAATTAGCAGCTTCGTTAAGATATTTTGTCAATGGATGCGATATTCCTCAGATGATAATTTGCCGTCCTAACCACATTGTTAATATGTTCATCAAATGTCAAAGAACCATCAAACTACTACCCCGAAGATCTCTGACTTTATCAGTTAACAAAATATTTTCCTTATTGATGGAGATGCTATTAACGTTATCAAACCTTCTTAAGTTTATATTTAGTGCCAATTATAATACATTCAGTTTTATTTTCATTTAGTTTCAGGCTTTTTCTTTTGCATCCATTTCGAAACATCTGCCATAAGTCTATCAATAACAGCTTGATCTTCAATAATGTCATCTACTATTAAATATGAACTGGGTGTCATCAGCAAAAAATTTACATTGAACGCCATGTAATTTAAATATCCAAGACAACTCGATTGTATAAATACTAAAAAGAACCGGGCCAAGTACGCTTCCTTGTGGAACACCCGTGGTGAGCTTTCTACTTTCAGAATATCTATCTTTAACCTTCACCTTGAAAAGATCTATACGATAAATAGTTATTAAACCATTTAAGGAGTATCCCCATCGATCCCAATAGCAGTCATATCCTCTATTAACACTTCATGAACCACTGTATCAAAAGCAGCGCTAAAGATCTAGGAGATAAGCAAGCTACATTTACCGTCATCGGAGAAACCTAAACAAATCATTAATTTACGGCACAAAGAGCTGTTTCAGTAGAATGGAATTTCCGATAAGCTGACTGATCTTCAGGAATAGCTCCATTACCTTTCAAGTGCTGACTGAGTTGATCTAAAACGGAAGTCTCGATCATTTTTGACAAAAAAGACAAGTTAGAAATTGGTCTGTAAGATTTCAATTCTTGATGATCAAGGGATCCTTTAAGAGATGGTTTAATGATAGCAACTTTTTTCAGAGGACGGGACTAAGCTCTTAGTAATACTCAAGTTGACTATTCGAAGCTGCAATTGCAATAACCTATCTATGTTTCGGGGCGTCGGATGACCTCATTTATTGGAAAAGGATCGTTACTGTAATAAGAGCGGCCAGAACTAATGAACATAGTTTTTGTAAGCATCGAGTGAAATTGGCCTAAACTGCAAAACTTTGAGAAAGGAAAATCAGAAAAGTAAGGATAGGGCAAGAAACATCAGTTTGTGAAGTTACAAAGTAAACAGGCAACCTTTGACTCAAAGAATTCAGCAAATTTCATTTGCCAATTCAAGCTCAGACCTCCGTCTGGTAAAACATGCCTCTTAATTTTCCCTAAAAGTCATCGAACACAGAATACAGCCTTTGATATTGGACCCAACCTCAGTTACTTTTTCATTATAATATGTCTTCTTTACATCTCTTAATAATCTATTTACCTCATTCCTAGCTTCCACATATAACATTCGATTTCTCTTTGTTTATGCTTATGCCAACGTGACTCTGCCAACCTCCGTTTTTTCCTAGCTTCCCTAATTGCAGCATTGAACCATGGGGAGCTGTCTTTTATGACAATATCTTTCTCTACCACAGGGCACATTTTATCATATTCTTTGGAAAATACAGAAAAATACAAAGCAACAAGACAGACCACACATTCACCTACAGAAATATTTCTGCTACTATTTTAAGTCAGTACATCCACAGGGTTCATTATATTTTTCTTCAATAACAGTAACACCCACATTCTATTAGTACAGTACAGTCTAATAACCGTTTGTTCCTAAATGTTATTTTAGTCCTAAGTTTACTTGGTAATAAGACTGAAATATCAAACATAATAAGCTTGTGGTAAAAAGAAAAAGAGATAGAAAAATCTGGCTCCACTATCAAATTCATAAAGTAATTATCACCCGTAAAGCAAAACACAGCATCCAAAATATGATCTGACCTAGAGGTAAATACATTCACCTTATTAACAAAATTCATATTGTTCATTATATCAATAAACTTCTTTACATTTGTATCTCTATAATCCTCTAACCACATATTAAAATCTCCACATATATATACATTACATTTTTCATTTTCAAAACAATCCAAGAATACTGAAAAGTCTTCTAAAAACGTAGCCTTGCTTAGCTGCGGAGGACGATATACTACTAAAAATAAAAACTGTACATTATAGGCCTTAAACTCAAAGGCTAAATACTCCAAACTCACAAACGCTCCAACAAAACCCTAATTCTAACGTTTGTAAATGTTTTGGATAAAACAATGCCAACCCCACCTCCCTGACCAAAATTACTGTGGTGTGTGAAAAAGTTTATGAGTGTCCGCATAGTTCATTAATTTTCAAATTATCAGTACACTTAGCCATGTTTCTGTTATAGCGAACACATCTATTCCTTGTTCACAGATTAATTCTCTTAATTCTGTTGTCTTGTTGCATACTGACTGTGCATTCAGTAAGGCACATTTTATTCTTCTATTACTGGAATCCATGATCAGTCTGTTGGGCAATTCGCTTCCTCTCAGCAACATTCGATGGACAATTCCAGTCAAAACAGCATGTGATTATCGGAGAGTCATTCTCTCTTCCTGCTGCATTATACCAACTTTTCTACCTCTTGCTGCATTTTCCTCACTTCTCTCTCAGCCGCTCTTTCATCTCTCATACTTTTCTCTTTCTTTCCTCTCACCATACTCACGGAGATCATTCCCCTCTAGGCCTAGTAGCTTACCCGACTCAATAAACTCTTTCACCATCTCACTCATTCTGGTTCTTTCTATATTCTCCCTGTTTCAAACTGTTACAGTGCCGAATAGCCTAGCAAGGTCGCCAATATTTCACGAAACCCCCGAGAGGTTCTGCTTCCAGGTTCAATATTATAATAAACAAAAAGAATTCAACACCAACAGTTGAAACAGGGGATACGAATATAGAAAGATACACAAAACAGAACAAAGGTTTATTTACAAGCTTACTAACAAAGATAAATGCAGATGGTTTCTCCTATTTACATAAAAAAGAGGGGGTAAAATCTTACAATGCGTGAAACTGGGGAAACAGTGAGATAATGAAAATACTTGCTGGCCAGTTTTTTTTGCTGTCAGAAAACGATGCTTGAAAGCGATGGCTCACAAAAAGAGAACCATAACTTCTGACGTCTTCGTGACGTCCGTATTGCAGAAAACAATGTCTTTATTCTTGATACTCGAAGGGCAGGTTTACTCCTCATAACCACCTTGTAGGACGTTTCTTCTCTGAAGGCTAGCTCAACATCCGAATACCTATGTCGTTCTCTCTCTAACTGGCCCAACTTGACCCGTATCCGACCAAACTCTCATATGCCTTCTCTCTTATCTTCGTCTGTTCCTTCTTCTCTTATCTCTCTCTGATGATCTCCCACTGATGATCTCTCTCTGATCTCTTATTCTGATCCTCTGCCTGGTCTCTCGACTGACAATCTGATCTCTGCTGCTGATGATCTCTCCTACTTCGTGAGTCGTATATATACGGCAGCCTGGGGCCGGGCCTACCAGCGAACGTCACAGGCTCCCGAGATGACAAGAACGCTCCAGAAGGATCTCGATGAAGTATTGCATCAGATATCGCGGCGTTTCTCACTACACGACATGACGTGTGTGTTTGTGCCTGGTGGGATTCTAGAACAATCATGAGAACAGGCACCTCCAACACGTGCGCGAATGCCTCTTCGCTGCAGACCTACTTGAAGAGAATGCATTTTCATTTCGTCGCTATGAAGCGATTACCATGACAATATATACATACATTATAAGCCTTACCCATTAACAAGTGACGGTCCCAGAGTAATGGCAACACATCGGTCACTGACACATTCATACTTTAACTGCTGAATCCTGAATGAACCTCCAGTGCAGACTATTTCCACAGCATGACCCGCTCCATACACTTATGCAAAAGATTCATGACAAAAGACTTGAACAAACCCACCCTCTCCCCTCCAACCTCTACTTGCTTAGAGGTATACTTTTGATTGAACATTCTTCTTCGGAAAGCCTACTACCACATTCCCAACATTTCAAATGAAAGTTCAGTAAGATCGAGTTTTCGTTCAATTCTAGCACTGCTATCCATCTTTTTCCTATTATGCATACCTGCATATACACATTAACCAATACGATCACTTTATACCCTTCTCCATGGCATTACTAAGACTCGGCCAGATATCTAAAATTCCGTGAGTCACGTGATGTTTTTCACATTGGTCACACAGAAAATCATCAGAAAAGATAATACACCGGTATTCAGAATGTATAAGACATGCACAAAACAGTACAATTTTCCTTCATGTTTATGAAAACAATCATGACATAATCTGAACAAGGGCAGAAGAGATAGTTTACTCCAGTAATACAGTGGAAAGAAATGTTTAAGGCTGAATATTAACCAAGGAATGTATAATCTCGGCCCAATTACTTCAAAGAAATACGTAAACAACTGTCTAGATTTTAAGAAGGGTAGTTTACCAGAATTCACAGCAAAGGTGTCATCCCAAACTCATACATACACCAGACTTGCTAATGGCATATTCACTAACGATGCTAGTGAGTTGGCTGCTCGTTTTTTTCTCTTCTACTATATAAGGTGTGAATATTGACCCCAACAGTCATTTCGGCTCTTGTATTGTCACTCTAGCATTCTAATTTCATAAACTTTCTTCATTGTTGTGTATCAGTTCCAGGTCAGGATTCATGCCCAGCGTCTCACTTTTTCCTTGGGATTCAGTTGCAAATATATGTGTTTTATATATATATATATATATATATATATATATATATATATATATATATATATATATATATATATATATAAATATTATATATATATATATATATACATATATATGTATGTATGTATGTATATAACGAATTGCTTCACCTTACACCCAAAAAGGAATTGTAATTTGTAAGTGCATATGCCCAGGACAAGGTTCGAACCTGTGCCTTTTAAATTAGATTACAGTGGTAGACGGTAGACTTATCCATTCGGCTATCAAGTCGACTGTATCTCTCTGTATCTTATCCAAAGAGCATTGGTTTTAATCCTGTTCTGGTAAGTTATTCCTCCCTTTAAATTTAAATTCAATATTAAAGAGTATTGTTGCTTAAAACCTGTGAGTTAAAATGGCACTTGTGGGTAAGCGCATAAACTACAATTATCTAATATCCATATATATATTTATGTATACATACATACATACATACATACATACATACATACATACATACATACATGCACATACTATACATATATATATATATATATATATATATATATGTATATAGATATATACAGTTTGTCATAATGTAAAGTACATAAGTCATTAGGGAAACGTGTAACTTATTTTTGTTTAAAATATTTCGTGAGAGAGAGAGAGACAGAGAGAATTCTCATTATGCTGAAAACGCAGCAATGGCGCATAATATTAAGTAAACTGTGCTTGTACCAAAAATTAAATAATTCCAGACTCAGCCCAAACACTAAAGATTAATTGATAATCATTCGTAATCCTATTAAATGACAAGCAAAATGAAATTTGGATTACAGTTAATCTGAAAACCAATTTTTTGTTCGAAACTTCATGCAACTGCAATTTAGATTGAAAGTCACTTTGAATTTCTGCAAAGGCAAAGGTACATTTACTGTATTCTTAATTCTAATGAACTTTAATTGCAGGTAGATTGAATTTGAATGCAAATTGACTTGATTTTTGTGAATGCTTTGGAGTTTCCGATTTCAGTCGTGATTATTATTTTGAGCAAATGAAAGGTTTCTTTCTTTGAAAATGTGTTAAATATACCTCTATATATACCCATACACACACACGTATATATATATATATATATATATATATATATATATATATATATATATATATATATATATATATTATATATATATATACACGTGTGTTTGTGTGTGTGATATGCCTATGTACGTACGTATATGTGTGCGTGTTTGTGCGCACAATAAATTAAAAAATCTTTAATATAAACAAGTTACTAAGAGACCGAAACGTGTTAAATGAATAACACCGTTGCCTGTAGTAGATAAATTATGCTACAGAGAACTATATTCTTTATATACGTAGTCATTAGAGGTACAAGAAACAACATTTAAGTTAGGATATAATTATCTGTTAGAAGTTAATAATATATAATCTTGATAAGACAATAGTGATTTATCTTCTAAACCATGAAGGTGGGTGCTCTCATATGCTTAATTGCTTTGGTATTATACAATTTTATGTACAAGCCACCAAGGTGTGACCCTAGCTCCTCGCCTTACAACAAACAGACAATTAGTACGTGTGTCATGACATTCTGCGCGTTTGTATCCACTGAATTGTGGTCAACTCTAAAAAACTGACAGCAGAAAACCGGGAAAATAAGAGTGAGATTTAGGTTACATCGTGTGAAGAAAACTAGCTGCTTTGATAAACAGAAAAATTGAAGATAACTAACGGAATTCGGATTTTTCCTAGATAGTGACTGTGACCCCCCAAAGGGTCTTTGGGGGTCGTTATCTAGGACTAATATTTCTTGTTTACAGTCTTTTGATTTTATGTTTTTACGGTCATCCCCAACGGGCTCGTAATAAACACGTCCCTTCCTTACCTTAACTTTAATAAAAGGGGGATGGGGGTGGGAATGGAATGGAATGGAATATAAGTTGAGGACAAAGACCAAGCTGGGACCTTTGGGGTTCAATCAGTGCTGAAAGAGAAAATGAGAGTATAAAGGTTTTTTAAAGGTGAAACAGAAGGAACAATTCTTAGGAGAGGATGGAGAGCACGATGGGAGAAAGAGAATATGAACAGAGGTACAGTAAACGGGATGAAAACGGTTGCAGCTAAGGACAGCAAGCACGCTGCAAAGGATCTAAAGTAATGCCTACAGTGTACAGACCCCTACGGGGGAAATGTTCTGGAGTGAGCAAATAACTTGACACACAACGGCTATTTGAAAACAATAGTCATTAAAATGCACAGGCAGGCTTGACTGCTTTGGTATCACAGCGAGGTGAAGTGAACTCTGTGAACGGAAAACTGTAGTAGACTGGATTGCCTCACCTCAGAAATTCCTTTCACAGAGTAATTTTCAAATTAGCAGTGGGGGACATTTGTTATGAGGGTCATACAAACGAATTCTAATTTAAACATTAGAGAACGGATATCGGCATTGCACCGAAAAAAAAAAACAAGGCGAATCCATTCATCCTTTCTAGAATGCTAATTATCTTGGCAGCTAGTACGGTCATTTATTCAACTGCCGCAGGTTTATCTGCGTACAACTGACTGAATACGATAAAGCTGCAATACTGGAGATTTTGTGTTAGCAATTTACTGAATTCTTAATATGTTTAACAGCCTTGCATAAAAGTACACTAACGTTCAGAGGGAATTTATAATTTTAATTCGAGAACATTACTAAGAACTTTTAAAATTCAATTGCCGGTTGTAATTTTCACGATTGCTGATAAAAAAAACATACATTTTCAGCCTGGACGGCTGTTCAGTATCAGGTATAAGATGGTCTAAAGCAGATTGTTTATTTCGTATTTATGTTTACTGGTGTAACGAGTATAACAAACAATGGTCTCATGCAAAATTTATTTTTAATTATTAGCTGAAATAAACCAGGAATAAAGAAGGTACTAAAGGTAATCCAACAACCAACAATTTGAACAAAACGTAATCCAACAACAAAACAATTTGAACAAAAAGTAATCCAACAACCAAACAATTTGAACAAAAAGTAATCCAACAACCAAACACTTTGAACAAAAATAATCCAACAACCAAACAATTTGAAATAAACGTAATCCAACAACCAACAATTTGAAAAAAAACGTAATCCAACAACCAAACAATTTGAAGAACTTTTGAAAGAGTAATCCAACAACCAAACAATTTGAACTAAAGGTAATCCAACAACCAACAATTTGAACAAAACGTAATCCAACACCCAAACAATTTGAACAAAACGTAATCCAACAACCAAACAATTTTAACAAAAAGTAATCCAACAACCAAACAATTTGAACAAAAGGTAATCCAACAACCAACAATTTGAACAAAACGTAATCCAACAACCAAACAATTTGAACAAAAAGTAATCCAACAACCAAACAATTTGAACAAAACGTAATCCAACAACCAAACAATGTGAACAAAAAGTAATCGAACAACCAAACAATTTGAACAAAAAGTAATCCAACAACCAAACAATTTGAACAAAAGGCAACCCATCAACCAAACAATTTGAACAAGAATTAACCCATCAACCTAACAATTTGAACAAAAATTAATCCAACAACCAAACAATTTGAACAAAAAGTAATCCAACAACCAAACAATTTGAGCAAAACGTAATCCAACAACCAAACAATTTGAAAAAAAGGTAATCCATCAACAAACAATTTGAACAAGAATTAATCCAACAACCAAACAATTTGAACAAAAGGTAATCCAACAACCAAACAATTTGAACAAAAGGTAATCCAACAACCAAACAATTTGAACAAAAGGTAATCCATCAACCAAACAATTTGAACAAAAGGTAATCCAACAACCAAACAATTTGAATAAAAAGTAATCCAACAACCAAACAATTTGAACAAAAGATAATCCAACAACCAAACAATTTGAATGAAAGGTAATCCAACAACCAAACAATTTGAACAAAAGGTAATCCATCAACCAAACAATTTGAACAAGAATTAATCCAACAACCAAACAATTTGAACAAAAAGTAATCCAACAACCAAACAATTTGAGCAAAAAGTAATCCACAACCCAACCAAATTTTGAACAAAAGTAATCCAACAACCAAACAATTTGAACAAGAATTAATCCAACAACCAAACAATTTGAACAAGAATTAATCCAACAACCAAACAATTTGAACAAAATATAATCCATCAACCAAACAATTTGAACAAAAGGTAATCCATCGACCAAAACAATTTGAACAAAAGGTAATCCAACAACCTAACAATTTGAACAAGGTAATCCATCAACCAAACAATTTGAACAAAAGGTAATCCATCAACCAAACAATTTGAACAAGAATTAATCCAACAACCAAACAATTTGAACAAAAAGTAATCCAATAACCAAACAATTTGAACAAAAAGTAATCCAACAACCAAACAATTTGAACAAAAAGTAATCCAATAACCAAACAATTTGAACAAAAAGCATTCCAACAAACCAAACAATTTGAACAAAAGGTAATCCATCATCCAAACAATTTGAACATGAATTAATCCAACAACCAAACAATTTGAACAAAAGGTAATCCAACAACCAAACAATTTGAACAAAAGATAATCCAACAACCAAACAATTTGAACAAAAAGTACTCCAAAAACAAACAATTTGAACAAAAGTAATCCAACAACCAAACAATTTGAACAAAAAGTAATCCAACAACCAAACAATTTGAACAAAAGATAATCCAACAACCAAACAATTTGAACAAAAAGTAATCCAACAACCAAATAATTTGAACAAAAGGTAATCCAAACGCCAAATTCTTTGAACAGTTTCAATTTACCTTGGCTGGGGAAATCGAGTTTAAGACTCCACGTCTCAATTGTTTAGATGAATCCAAAGGTCGACACTAATTTTATTTACCTTTAAATCTTCACCACCCTGATGGCCGCCGAAAGGAAAAGGCCCATGTTGGCTAGCCAAAAAAAAAAAAAAAAATATAAAACCAACCAACCAAAGTTGAGTCTCATCAAAATGTCAATGGCATTGACGACCTTGAAAAATTTCTAACTGCACCAAATTTTGAAAAAAAATCTAAAATAAAAAAACTTCTACTAATCCTGTGCCATCACTGAATTGCCATAATAATTGACAGGTACTGCAGATGCAAATTACGCTGATGTCGATGATGGATTGCGTGCGAAAGTGAATAAGATACAAAGCAACGGTATCACAAAGAGGTCAGCCCATAAGAACAAGTGACACAAATCAAAGCTGATTAAGCTGCTATTTAAACAAAACTTCAGTACCTTATTCGCGACACCAGATAAATTGGTGGCGGATATCATTTAAAATCAGTTTAAGCAAAATTTGGCACATGAACAAAACAATGTTCAAGATGCAACATCATTAATTATCAACTTCAAAAACCACATATTTGCAGACTGGCTATAATATTCTGAAATTAAGTGATTATAAAAATATGAAAACTAACTGCAAGATATGTAACCACGAATTGCTTTAGTAGGTAAATATAATACACATTGTAAAATTGTCTTTTACTTGTGATAATTTTTATTAAATCCTAAATGAAATCGCAAGTTTCACTATAAAACACCTACAAGACATCAGCGTATACCAAACTAATTTCAGCACAAGACATGCATAGGAAACACCAAACCATATGGCAGACAGCACTTTCAAGTTGGCAACAGAAAAATGCTCGTAAGTAACTTTAGCAGACGCCATCTAATGACATCATGAAGCGTCACCCTTTCCCACAAGATGGCAAAGGCAGGGCCAGATAAATGATCGAGCTCAAGTATGTACCTGTTTTAAGATCTTTGGTTCTGTTCTAAAAATATGCTTTACAGAGGTAAAACTGATCAGTCTATACGTCCAGTAAACAAGTGAATCGAATGTATTGAGGAACTCTGCTGATATATTCACAGAATAAATCGAAGAACCTGAGTCATCCATTACCATCTGGTGAAATAAAACTTCTACCAGGTGAATGAAGGGGATTTGGGCAACAGGGGAAAAACGGAAGTTCCTATCATCATTTATCCAATAGAAATATGACAAAGGCTCCCGGCTTAGCGCCCGAAAGCTTGGGGAACACTTTTCGCTTGATAACCAGTATATTTGACCGACACCTTTAATACTTGCTCTGAAGTGACAGCTTCGCACTGGGGATACTGATGAAAACTATGATAAAGGGTGGGAAACCGATAATAAAGTGGAAGGAAAATATCGTTCAACTCTCGTGACATGAAAGGATGAACAGGGAATATTGGATGCCGCAAAATCCTGTCATGAAAATAAAATACGGTTCAGGTTACGAAGATAGACCGATAGTCACTTCAAGCAATGGGATGGAAATATTTACAACCTTGCATGCAAAAATTCGCAGAGAGAGAGAGAGAGAGAGAGAGAGAGAGAGAGAGAGAGAGAGAGAGAGAGAGAGAGAGAGAGACTCCGAATATAACAATTTATTTGCTTTTATTTTGCAGATATTTCCATAACAATTAATTCAAAATACTACGCTATTTAGAGGACTATGTTTGAATTCGATGTCCAAATTCAATCTTTCCGTTGACGTATTTTTATTTTCACATATATATTTTGAATATAGATTACCTGTTTAAATTCCTTGTATAGGGGTGATATAAGTTTTCCTGAGACTGGATCATTGAATTGTTTATATTTATATATATACTGTATATATACGTATAATACACACACACACACACACACACAAACACACGCACACACACACACACACACACACACACACACATATATATATATATATATATATATATATATATATATATTATATATATAAAACTGATGAAACAAAAAGAATTTCTACGCATAAAACTTCGAGACTAAGGCCATTGTTAAATTCTCTCGATAGGTATGGTTTGGATAAGTTATATCGATATTAATTTTTAACATATTGAAAATGCAATTTACAAAACAGATATTCCTGTAAGTGACGGATTTGTATTGTTGTTAAACAATAAATACATCTCAGACGGTTTATGTTGTACTTAACATAATAATTTTACATTCATACAATTTATATTTTATAGGATCGAGAAATCTGAATGCTACTAATACATATCCCCCGAATATACACATTAAAGGCCAACATCATATTGACAATATCCTATTCCTAAACTGGAAATCAACCGGAGGTCGAACAAGACGTGAACTAACTTAAAAATACACTTAATGAACAAGTTCAACGAGGGAGTAAATCAAATACGTATCGAAACCTCTCGGGTAATTCTCAGAACAACTCCAATGACTCAAGTATGCCATTGGCATCCTGAGAAGACAAAACTTTTGCCTAATGAAACGTGAAAGTAAAAAAGTTCCTTTCAACAATCATCAGCGGGAAATTGGGAATTGATTCCAGACTCTGGAGCCCCAAAAAATGGTAAGAACTTTCCACTTGCTTAAGCAGTATATTTGCCAAACGCCTTTCATTGCTCGTTCCACAGGGACAGCTTCGCATTGAGAATTTTGATGGAAAATATGGTTAAAAGGCGGGAAACCGCTAATAAAGTGGAGGGAAAATATTGTTCAACACTCGTGGTACAAATGGAAAAACATGGAATATTGGATGTCTGCAAATACAGGTTCTGAAAAAAAAAAGTACGGCTCTAGTCATGATGCTAGACGGGTATCCATGTCATACCATGAGAGGGGAATGAATATCCCCTTCATGCGTGCATAAATATACACACACAAACACACATATATATATGCGTGAAAATATGTGTATATATATATATATATATATATATATATATATATATATATATATATATATATATATATATCATTCGAGCTACAATGTCTTTAATATCTAATTCGCTCTACCTCGGAATTGATATATTTTCATATATGTACCGAAGGGGAATTTTTAGTTGATAATAATAAATTTTCGTCCCCTCACGGGGACGAAATTATTATCAACTAAAAATTCCCCTTCGGTACATATATGAAAAATATATCAATTCCGAGGTAGAGCGAATTAGATATTAAAGGACATTTGTAGCTCGAATGATCTATATGAATCACGGTGATGTGATAATTATTCATATATATACACATACATATATACACGTATATATATGTGTGTGTGTTTGTGTGTGTATATTTATGCACGTATGAAAGGGATATTCATATATATATATATATATATATATATATATATATATATATATATATATATATATATAACATATGTCCTGGGGTATGTGAAGCAATACACTCGACACAATGACTTTTGAAATAAGATCATGATTAAAAAAGTATAGCCGGCTTGGCTGCCTAGGTAAAAAAGTGAGATGTTTGTAAGTGACAAGACTTAAATAAATGGAAAGTTTTACTATTCATTAGACGTAGCAGAATGTCTTGGCTTGCCTCACAAATTTTGATGATAATAATTTTGAAGTGTGCAATATTAGCAGCGGGGATGATCCTTGCAAAAGAACTCTACGCTTTAAAGTCAAGCACGGATATTAGGACTGCAGTGAAACTGAAGAAAACCTAAAAACTGAATTCAATACAGTTTTTGAAACAAAAAAACAATGCAAGGTATCTTGGCAGTATTCACTTAGTCAAGTGCCGCAGGTTTATTTATGTACAATAAACTGGATAGGTTTACAGCTGGGGTTAAACTTACTGCTGAGAGTTCCTTAAAAAAGTCCATAACTTTGATATGCTTAACAGCCTTTCACAAAAGAACACATAGTTTTGGAAGATGGATTTCATAAGCCTGGGAACTTTAAATTAGATTATTAGTAATTTCTTTTATTTGGTTAGAACTTGAAATTTTCAACGGTGCTGATCAGCTTGGATGGCTGTTCAATATCAACCGAAGGGGCAAGAGAAGATTTAGGGAAAATTTTTGATTTCAAATTAAGTTTACCAGGAGAATATAAAATGACCCACTCAAAAATTTCGTTTTATTTGTTAGCAAAAACAATGGAGATATACAGGCAATCAAAGAGTCAAAACATTTGAACAAACGGCAATCCAACACTCTCCAACTGCCTTAACTTAGCTTGCCTGAGGAATCTGAGATCCCAAATCTCAACTGGCTACGTAAAATTAGGGGTCCACACCACCAGGTCTCTTATACCAAAGTTAAATGCTCATTCTAGCTGGCTTGATCTCAAACCAACCAGTTAACCAAACTGGAGACCCCTAAATATGCCAACGGCATTCAAGACCCTGAAAATTTTCAAAAAGGCACCAAATCATCCCCCATATATCAAAACTACTACTGCTCAAATGGCATCACAAATTGGCACTCATGGTTTAAAATGTACAAATAAGTAATGTTGATGGATACCGAAGTTACGTGAACGAGATACAAAGCCACAGTGTCATAAATCAAACAATAATAAATATTTATCGAGGGATTTCTAAGCTGGAAATTCTACACAAAATTGCGAAATTTGCCATTTTGCTATGTGTAATGAACACCCAGAGGTCAGCCCGCAAGACTTAATTACACAACTAAAGGTTGATATACTACTTTTTAATCAAAGCTTTGGTAGTGTGCTCGTGCCATCGGATAATTTTATGGGCGCTCTTTCGATTGTCTGGTAACCATTTGAAATCAGTTTCAGCAAAATGTATCACATAAAAAAGTTCAGAGTGCAGTATCATTAACGATAAAATTTAAAAATCACATATTTCCCGATTTGCCATAATACCTCATGTACACTATACTGCAATAATATTTTGTGAATCAAGCATTTTCAGGGCTGTAGATTTACCTGATGATTTCAAGAAATGTAACTACGAATTTACTCTAAGTGAAAGATACACTGTAAACTGCCTTTTATTACATAAGAACTCTATCAAACACCTAGCTGAAATTATAATGTTTCATTATAAATTACCCACAAGGAAACCATTGTGTGCTAAACTTACTTGTTTAAAAAGCACAATAGTAAAAAAATAAATAAATAGATTAAAATACATAATAGTGAAAAAAATAATAAATTAGTCAAAATGGCAGACGACACATCCACAATGACGACAGACGATGTTCGTAGGCTATGATAGCAAACGACATCTGATGACGTCATTGAAACCTCACCCTTTCCCACAAGAGGGCAAGACAGGGCAGCCAATCTGAGGAATCATATCGAGCTCAAGTATCTACTTGTTAGAAAATATTTGTTTCTAATCTAAAAATATGCTTTAAGTACGACCAATCAGCAAGTGAATCAATTGCGTATTGAAGCTTTCCATACTTATTCTCAGAGTAATCTCAAGAACTTGAGTAATTCATTAGCAAACTGAAGAGATAAAAATTTCACCTAATGAATAAAAAAGTTCATGTCATCATTTATCATAACGGCATATGAAAATAGCTCCGGCTAAAGGTATTGAAGAGCTGAATTTGAATTTGATGTTCACATCCAATCTTTCCGCTGGCGCATTTCACATTATTTGTTTATTACTCACTATTTGTTTATTACAAAGCTCTCAAACCAGATGCTTGAATGTTGTGCTCGATTTAAAGTGATAAAGAGAATTTCGGTTAAAACACAGGATGTCTATCAGTCCTGGAAACTTTAACCTTTATCATTTTACATAAAAACTGAAACTATAGGTCACCATTCATTTCTCTCAATAGATGTGGTTTGGTAAGTTATGTGGAAATCACTTTCAACATGTTATTAAGCCAAAACTACTAAACAAAATTGTGAAGACTTTTATCTGACGGATCTGCAATGTAGTTAAATATATATATATATATATATATATATATATATATATATATATATATATATATATATATATATATATATATATATATATGTGTGTGTGTGTGTGTGTGTGTGCGTGTGTATGTATATATATATATACATAATATATATAATATGGCATTCCCGTAAAAATAATAACTGAAAACGAGACGTGTCAATGTCAAAAATAAACATCACCTCAATAAACAAGGTCAAGCAGTATGTTTACTGCTAACAACATCATTGTTATGAATGAAAATCATCTCGCGGTTGCCACACAAGAAGTGAATCACCATAAAAATATACGTAAAGGACACGATGCTAATTGGTCAACACATCCAAGCAAGAAGTAAATCAATTACGCGTTGAAACTTCTCAGGTATATTCTCAGAATGAATCCGATTACTCAAGTATTCCACGCGTTTCCTGAGGTGACAAAACTTTTGCCTAATGAATGAGAGAGATTTCTAACATCGCCAAAACGTGAAAGTAAAACTTCCTTTCAATATTCATCGGTGAGGAATTGGAAACTGATTTGAAGCGCTGGAGCAGAAAAAGGGGGTTAAGAACTTTTCACTTGCTTAACCAGCATTTTGCGAACCGCCTTTCAATGCTTGCTCTACAACGACACCTCCGCATTGAGAATTTTGATGGGGGAGAATGTGGTGAAAGACGGGAAGACGCTAATAAAGTCGAAGGAAATCATCGTTCGACACTCGTGACATGAAAGGACGAGCAGGGAATATTGGATGTTTCAAAATCCTGCCGTTTAAATTAAATACGGCTAAGGTTACGATGATAAACGGATATTCGCGCGTAGCCATGGGGGAGAAAAAACATACCCCTTAAGAGCTAAACAGACGATCAATATTACTGACAGTATTTTCTGTACTGTCATTATTACTGTCGGTGTGTCCATCATACTGACTTAGTGTCAGTACCTGGAAATGGTGGTCGTTTGAAATCCAGTTTCAGTATGTGGGGGTGGGGCTTAAATTAATGATGGTGTGTTCACTGGACTGTCAGTATCGTCAGTATTATCATAAATCGGAAGAGGTACAATGTCTGACCAGCGAGGGCAACTACTCCTTCGGGAATTTATTTCAGCTTTCCAAGCTTTCCAGAGTTATAGGATGTTCCAAGCGAAAAGTTATATGAAGAAGAACAAGAAAATGGGCTGCATATGGGAAGTTTATTTGATGTATATAAAGCAATCAAAGCTGGACGCAACTGTAGAGGACGTAAAAAAAGAAGATAAATACATTGAAAAGCAACTTTCGGAAGTTGAAAAAAATCAACGACATTAAAACGATTGGTGCTAGTACCGATGACATATCAACTGTCCTCATTGGTTTTTTTATGAGCTTTTATTCTTGAAAAATTTGGAGAAGCCTGTGCAGACAAGAAATTCAATTGAAACAACAGTAAATGCATTTGTATTTGATTGCTTAAACTATTACATTTTACTCCATAACAATGAATTGGCTGTATTTGCAATAACTATAAGTTAACTAAAGCATTTTAATGATTTTATGATATTAATATGTATATATATATATATATATACATTATATATATATATGTATATATATATATATATATATATATATATATATATATATATATATATATATGCGTAAAAGTATTACGCTTACCAATCCATCTGTGACCCACTTCCTACGTTTGCGTCTTTTCTTTAGCCAAGGAGCCATAATAATTGCAATGGATGCTTTTCTCTTGTTCCTCGTGTCACTTGAAAGCCAAAAGGGCACAACCATTCGACGCTGGTACACTGAATTACTGACGGCTCAATCACCATTCAATAATGGACGTGTGTTCGGTGTACTGGCAGTAGTTCACACCAATAGAATATTATCAGTATTTTACGGACAGTAATAATAATCGTCTGTAAACCCCTTAACACGCAAGTAAACAAATACTGTATACATAAGAAACACATCCCATGGTGGTGTAAAACTTTTTTTGAGGTCTTGTACTGGCAATGTCATCCTCCATGACCTTAAATAATCTATTTATTTTCTGATAACTGGTTTTAATGGTCCCAATCAAATCCTTCCGTGTAAGTACTTTCAATGCTTCGACTATTATATTCAAGTCTCTATCTCTCTCTCTCTCTCTCTCTCTCTCTCTCTCTCTCTCTTCTCTCTCAAGTCAGGAGTCCTAACTTGAAACAGAGACCAGACGCCAATAATATTTTATCAATGTTAATCTTCAAGAAGAGAACGATTATGGTATAGTATTTTGTGTCAGGTTCTTACTTTCCTTCTTGATTATTATTATTATTATTATTATTATTATTATTATTATTATTATTATTATTATTATTATTATTATTATTATTATTATTATAGACGTCAAAATTAATAATGTTATTTATCTACCACACAAAGTTGCTTTAAGAAACTTGGAAGTTTTATATTAGTTAAATATCTATACCTCTCCATAGAAGGACTTATTAAGAAATTACAGACAGCATGCTGAATGTAATTTCTAAATAATAACTTGAAAACACAATGTGTATAACCATTACCTTTTGAAATTACACCATTGCGTCAAAAGTACCATTAATCATACATTTATAGTTTCCAAAGGAGGCATGAAATGAATATTTTGAGTAAAAACATATGTTAAATAAACGTGAGAATTATAGTCCAGTAGCTCAAAATATCGAGAGAATGCACTGCAAATCGAAAATCTGCGAAACAATCAGAGGGGAAAAATTAGATTTCTTGAGTAATTCGCTGACATGAAAATGAGAGAAAGCCTTTGACTAGTGAACAAGAGGGACTTCTAACAAAACATGGAAATGAAAGTTCCTTTCAACACCTATGATTTTCGACGGAAAACTGAAAATGATTTTCGGCTCTGAAACCTAAAAGAGGCGGCGAACACTTTTTCACTTCCATAACCAGAACATTTCCCCGACGCCTTTTCAATATTTGCTGCTCAGTGGCAAGCTCTCAATGAGAATTCTGACAGAAAATAGGATAAAATACGAAAAGTCACTAATAAAGTAGAGGGGAAATGTCAAGCATACGTGGATATACAGACTGGGATTATCTGACGACTGAAATTCCTGTTTATAAAAATAAAATAAGGTTCTAGTTATGATGATCACGGATATCATATATCAAGCCATGAGAGGGAAATACTTCCCTTAAATACATAATTTTCTCAGTAATAATAATGATAATGATAATACATACACACATATATGTATTATACATATACCATATTATTAGTACACACACACACACATATACACGTGTGTGTATGATTATAATAATTCTGACACGTGATTTACATCATTGCTCTTAACTACATGGACAAATGAAAGACTGGGTAAAGGTTGTGACCGGTTTCGCCTTTATTGCTAAGCCATTAGCAATACAATAACCAATCTTTAATTTTCATCTGTGGTTATAATTATATATATATATATATATATATATATATATATATATATATATATATATATATATATATACATATATAATATATATATATATATATATATATATATATATATATATATATATATATCATATATATATATACGTATATATATATAATATATATAGAGAGAGAGAGAGGAGAGAGAGAGAGATGAGAGAGAGAGAGAGAGAGAGAGAGAGAGAGAGAGAGAGAGAGAATGATATAAATAATGTGGCGCTTGTTTATTGTTAGACGTCAATGGCATCCTTCCAAGAATTTTTTTTTAAATAAAAAATTTCTTTGCTAAGAAGACAAAAACTTCACTATTAACCTCACTTATTTTCATGATCCTTTAACGAAATATGATTCTTACGTAATGCGCTCTAACGTTTTCAGAAATCGGAGGCCACAATGATCTTTCTCTTTCAATGAAATCTAAAACTGTAACTTATGTCGTTTTAACTGAGAAACTGAAAGTGCAAAGAACTCTACAGATCTGATTCGGGTAAGGTTTGCCGCAGGTATTCCTCCAATTGGAACTTCGACTCATGAAACTGGAATCCATTTTGTAGAAACTTTCACTTATTTATGGTGAAGATTAAAAATACTGTTGGTTAGATCTCTAATGGCTACTCAATAATCAAAGTTAAATAATATTGGTATGAGAGAATTTGAAGGAGAATTTCTTTCGATTTCCATTTTATTACGTAAGCAAGGTAAACAAACACCTCTTGACTAAATGTTGCCCGCCCATCCACCAGACAGAAATTCCATCGGCTCTGAGTCTGAAACCCAAAGACTTTATGAATGGCGGAACGATACATAGATGTGGGTGGGGTATCAGTGCTAGCGTAGTAATACTACTGTAGCAGTAGTGCCGCAACAGTATAACAGTAATATACATGAATTAAACGTTTAGGCCAACTGCTGGGATCCTTGAGGATCATTTAGCACTTACATCTACTCGAGAAATTAGTTTTTACAGCCAGAAGTTAAATTTTCTAATCCAACAATGCCCATGGTAGCCTTCAGTGTTATCCTGAATTATAACGAGGCGAAAGTGGTGGAAGGCCTCATGAAGTCACCATTCTGACGATAATTATTGGTGAAGATTTAAAGCCAATATACGTTACCGGCTTTTTTTCAGTAAATAGCGGTAGATAGCAAATAAATAAAAATTTCTTGACATTGGATATAGCAGTTATCAAATCAAGCTTGTCTACTATGTTTTTGGTAATTACCAACTATTCCCTACATCTTGTTAATCTGATTGTGACCTATAAAGTAGACTGTAATTTCTTTGGAAACTTATTTTGGGGAATTAAGACTAATAATCGAAGTGTTTTTGTATTTATTAACATATTTTGTTGGTTTTTTGCATTATGACAATTATCAGTGTAGAGGTTCCAGAGTTCATAAAGGTGTACTGCTTTGCTTGTATTTAAATTTGTATGTCCATTGTTGCCAAGGAGGTTTAGCCTTCTGTTACGTATAGCCAATCATCCATCGAGAAAGAGGGAAGAAATGATGTCATAAGTTACGTAACGAGTGGCGTTCGAAACCTTTTCTCTGAGTAAGTTGGCCCCGCTTCAAAAAAGGTCACTTTTTACATTGTAAGTACCAAATTTATTCAACCTACGTAGTACAGAATACACTCAAAATTTATGTGTTGATATAATATGTATTCTGAATAAACGTTATATTATGAAATGCATAGATAAAAAGTTATTGCGAAAAAACCGTGTTACAGAGGCCCTGAATCTCATAGTAGAAAAGTGTTTTAGTACTAGAAGAAATGAAGATGGCAAAGGCAATCTAACTGCCAAACTGTCTGAACAAAAGGTAGTTCAACTGCCGAACAGTCTCTACAAATGGCAATCGAACTGCCTAAGTTTCAACTGTCTTAATTTAGCTTGTGAAAATCGATTATGAGAAACTACGTCTCATTTGTTTAGATGACTGTAGAGATCCATATCACGCTTTTTATATCTTTAACTCTTGACTACGTTGATGGGCCGCCTAGAGTTATGGTCCATCGCGGCTGGCTTATTCGGTAACGTGCTCGGCTACCGACCTCAGGGTCCGGGTTCGATTCTCCGCTCTGCTAACGCGGAATCAGAGGAATTTATTTCTGGTGATTGACATTAATTTCTCCATGTGGTTCGGATGCCACATAAGTTGTAGGTCCCGTTCCTAAGTAACCAATTGGTTCCTAGCCACGTAAAAATAACTAATCCTTCTGGCTAGCCCTAGGAGAGCTGTTAATCAGCTCAGTGGTCTGGTTAAACTAAGATATACTTAAATTCTATTAAAAAACCAACCAGCCAAACAACCTTAAGACCCCAAAAATGCCAACGCTACTATTGAACTTGGATAATTTCTAAAATTACCAAAGCCTGTCACGGATAACAAAAACTACTTATACTTCAGTTTCATCACAGAATGGTCCTTATAAAGGCCAAAGTACTAAGAATGCAAATGATGGGGATGAGGGATGTCTTGATGTGAACGAGATGCAAAGCAATGATGTCACAAAGTAAACAGTAATGAACATATATCAGA
>NC_087209.1:32196935-32224435 GCF_015104395.2 Macrobrachium nipponense | reverse complement strand
TTTATGTGCGAAACGTTTCGTTGGAAATAAACTTGATTCCTTTTAATCGTTGTATCATGGACACCTTCTGAAGCTCCTATATATTTATTTAACTGAGCCTCTATATATATATATATATATATATATATATATATATATATATATATATATATATATATATATATATATATATAATATATATATCATATATATATATATAATGAGAGAGAGAGAGAGAGAGATAGAGAGAGAGAGAGACGAGAGAGAGAGAGAGAGAGAGAGAGAAATTTATTGTAATTTCGGTCACTGAAGTTCATTTTCTTAGAAGGAAATAACTTCACAAAATAATAATCTCCCTGATTTTCATGCTTTTTTTGACTCAAACATATTTCTTGAGTTCTGATAAAGTTCTTGAGATAAAGAGTTCTGATGTTTTCAGATACCGGATACCATAATGTCTTTTCTCAGAATGATAACATCTGAAATTGAAACTTGTTCCGTTGTAACGAAGACACCGAAACTGTCACGAACTCGACATATATGATTTATAATAATAATAATAATAAAAAAAAATTTAAAAAAATAAATAATAATAATCATAATATAATAAATAATAATAATAATAATAATAATAATAATATGCAAGGTTTATACAAAGTACACAATCCAGATACATGAGGAAACATGAAAAAAATGATTAACCGGCAATACCCACACAGTTGCTGAAATAGTATAAAAAATAGTAATAATAATAATGGTAATAACAGTAATAATATTGAGAATAGTTAAAAAAAGCATTAAGAGTTATAACAGTTAGTGAACAGATTATAAATAATTCAATTCCAGCTAGAGACCTTTGGTGGTTACAGCAGATAACGTTTCCCGGAGATATTCTTACCAATTGGAAATTCTACAAAGACTTTCATAAATTTTCAGTACTGAAAAACAGCAGTAGAATTTTGTTACTTTTTTTGTGTATCTGACGAATAAATGTGATTCATTTATCTGTTCCACAGATACAGATTTTTCTTTGCTATTCATCAAACGTTGGTCAAAACTCTTATTACAAGCAACGGCTTCTAATACCACAAAATCCCTCACACATATTTTCATTGATTAAAAAAACTGAATAAACAAAAACTTCATTTTTCACTATTTTTCGAACGCCAAACAGTAAAAAAAAAAAATAATAATAAAATGAAATTCATGCATATGCAGGGTCCGTTTCATTTGTGTACTTAGTTAATGGTGACATTATATGCGTATTTTTATATCTCTGTTGCTGCATCTTCAGACACGTGTCCTACTTTTGGAAAATCTTCCTTTCCTTCTCAGTCCCCTTCAGAGGATTATTTGCGGTATAACATACTTGTGTGTCAGGCTACTCATGCGGATCTGGGTATCAAGACTGTCTCTTATTCTCGTACATCTGTCACCTTTGCAATAATGTCTGAAAATTGGGAAATGAACCTCTGAGACCTATCAGCACCTATCAGTATGCTGAGGTTGGAAATAACCATTACTGCTTTTTAGATTAATTACAACACAGGAAAATCGAAATATTTTCTCTTAGCTTTCTTATGACTTGTCTATCCTCAAAATCCTGCCATGAAAAAATCCAATTTTGCAGATGAAGCATTTTTACTTTCACGATTATATACCAATTTTATACTTTAAGTTTTTTAAATATTACTAGTTATAGCACACTTCACAGGAATGATATTACAATATTCTCCTGATATCGAAATCTCAAATTTTTTCCCTATTTACAATGACAATAAAACGAAATTCTGCCAGAATAAAGGGTGCCCTATTTTCCTGCAAACTTCAATCTTTCCTATACATAAAACTTTGCAACAATAACCCACTGTTCGATTCTTTCAATGGAATGTCCTTTTAACATATTTAAACCAAAACATACTAAACAGAATTGTAAAGATTCCTGTAAGTGTCGGATTTGTTTAAAAAATAAGTATATCTTGATGGCTTAGTCGCATTAACTGGACAGTTTTCTCTATTTTGGTACTCCTTTAAAGGTTTGTGGGGTCAAGCTCGACCCGAGTGACCCCAAAAATTTGTAAAAGTTCAAAAACTGTAGCTATGCTGTACATTTTAATTTCTAAAATCAATTTCACCATTGCCGAACACTACTGAGAAGATAAATCATACCCATCTACAAATTAAATATTTATTACAAATATATTAAAACAATGAGTATATGCAAAAAAATAATTTACGAATATATTTTAAAAAAATACAAAATACGCTATATACACACAAAAATTGAGGGAATGCTTTATAAAACTATTATTTACAATATGTGACTGTCAGAAAAGGTGTCGGACCCATAGAGGTCAAAATCTGAAAAGAGAAAAAAAGCTAAGTTTTTTTGGCCAAAAAAATGCCAAAATTTCACAAATTTTTTTTAGGTACCTAAATGAAATAGGAAGTGGCTAGTTTTTTTATAGAATAAAATCATAGTATCCTGGAACGGAATTATATAAACAGGTCTGTACTAAGATGTAATTTACTGTTATATCAGAAATGTTATCTTCTCTCTCTCTCTCTCTCTCAATAATTTACGAAAATATTTACAAAATATACAAAATACGCTATATACACACACAAATTGAGGGAATCCTTCCTAAAACTACTATTTACAATATGTGACTGCCAGAAAAAGTGTTGGACCCATAGAGGTCAAAATCAGAAAAGAGAAAAAAAGGGTATGTTTTTTTGGCCCAAAAAATTGTCAAAATTTCACGAATTTTTTGGGTACCTAAATGAGTTAGGAAACGGCTAATTTTTTTTTTTTTTATAGAATAAACCCATATTATCCTAGAACGGAATTATGTAAAAAGATCCGCACTAAAAATGTAATTTACTGTCATATCAGAAATGTTATTCTCTCTCTCTCTGTCTCTCTGTCTCTATCTCTCTCTCTCTGTTTGTCTGTCTGTCTGTCTGTCTACAGTGTGTTATGATTTATTGACATAAGTTCATGTAATCTGTCACCAGAAAAGACTCACACCCACTACTTCCCACCCCCTCTCTCCCCCTCTTGTGATGTAATCATTTCAAGGTCATCACCATCGCCTATATCACTTTGTTACACAAACTTAAGGTTTTTGCCAGAGTTGTCAGCAACTTCTAAATCATCATCAATATCACTTTATAATTCCATTAGAAGTAAGTTGATGACATCCATGCCCAGAGAATACTGCCTGCTGGCCATTGTTGATGAAAATAAAAAAAAAAAAAAAAAACAAAAAAAAAAAAAAAAAAAAAAAAAAAAAATGCAAAGCTGAGAAATTGGCATTCGAAGGAAATTGGACCAAATGGCAATATAAGGCATCTCAGCCACAACCAATGGCATGCATAAAGTACACACACCACCTACCTATAGTTTCCAACAATATAAAACTATCCCAGAGTCAACAGTGTTAGACAGGAAATCACTACTTGATAACTTTGCCTTTGTATCCCACACATGTTCAAAACAAACTATTACTCAGAAAAGGGGAAAGGACAAAGGCAAAGCAAACGCAAGTTTTGACATGATTGTAATGTGTGTTCTGCTATCCTCTTGCAGGTCGATCACACCCAGACTCGAGATAGATGATGATTTATGGGAAAAAAAACATGTTTTTTAAACTCTCCTCGGGTTATGGAGGAGTTATGGAGTTCCATTTGACAACGTCTGTGTGTGTGTGTGTGAGAGAGAGAGAGAGAGAGAGAGAGAGAGAGAGAGAGAGAGAGGGTAATTGCTGGATGGGTAGTTAACGATTGGATTGGCTGTTGGTGGGTTCTGGGTTGTCTGCTGTTGGAGATCAGAGTTCTGTGTTTTGAGTGAGTGAGTGAGGGTTTTTGGTTAGTCTTTGGTGAGAGCTGGTGACAGTCAGTAGTGTCGGGAGCGGTATATTGAAGGCATTGGAAGTCAGTTAAGTTTGTGTGTTATTGATTTGTTGTTAGTTTGGTGTTGTTTGCTTTGGAGTTGGTGTGCCTGTGTGTTGGATTTGTTGTGCTTGTGAGTTTCTGTTGGATTATGTGTGTTGTTATGGTTGAGGGTTGTTGTTGGTGAGCTGTAGTGATTCCTTAGTGTTGTTAGTGGGTGTGTGTGTGTTGCCTTTTGGTGTTTTTTTTGTTGGTGATTGTTTGTGCGGTGGTCTTTTGTTGTGGTTGTGTTCCTTGGTTGTTGTGTTGTTGTTATGGTTGTGGGGTTGTGGTCTTTGGTTGTGGTGTTGTGGATTTTGGTTGTTGTCTTTGTTGTTGTTAGTGTTCCAGCGACCTCGACCAGCGGACAGCACAGCATAGCCCTGAGTATCTGCAGTTGGGTGAGTACATGTGTTTGTGTTTTTTTGTTCTGTGTGTAGGTAGGTCAATTGTCCTGCATATTCTGTAGTGTAAAGAAGAAAGTGTGACTGATGGTGAGTTGGGCAGCTGGAGTGATTAGGTTTATGTGGGGGTGATTTGCCCGCTTGTTTTTTTAAGCTTGTGATCCCGCCACAGGGTGATATGATTGAAGTGTGTATTCTGCTATCCTCTTGCAGGTGTTGAAACCTGTCGGGATTTATTCTCCGAATAAATACGATTGCTCAATTATTCCACTCATTTCGTCTAATGAATGAGAGAGGTTTCCATAAACACCAAAACGTGATAATAATAATAATAATAATAATAATAATAATAATAATAATAATAATAATAATAATAATAATGCAGAAGAGTGTGATCCTAAAAACAGCGCACATAGTAAGAAAAGAGATGGACTCCTAAGGAGGCAGGATGCAACCCAGAACCCCACACTATAAATACCATCCAGTCGAATTAGAGGACTGTGATAAAAAAAAATTGTAATAATAATAATAATATAATAATAATAATAATAATAATAATAATAATAATAATAATAATAATAATAATAATAATAATAAAGTTCCTTTCAACATTCATCGGGGGGAAATTAGAAATTGATTTCAGACTCACGAGCCAAAAAGAGGTGGTAGGAACTTTTCACCTGCTTAACCAGTATCTTTGCCCGACGGGCTGAGCGTTTGATGTTGGAATATAACAAAAGACGGGAAGCCGTTAATAAAGTGGAAGGAAAATATCGTTCAACACTCATGACATGATAGGATGAACAGGGAATATTGGAAGCCTCAAAAACCTGTCATGTAAATAAAGTACGAATCAGGTTACGGTGATTGACAGTTATATGCAAGCTCAATACATACATACATACATACATACATACATACATACATACATACACCCTACTTATGCAAATTTTGTTGAGGTCTTGGTCTCATACATACATACATACATACATACTACATACATACATACATACATACACCCTCCTTATGCAAATTTTGTTGAGGTCTTGGTCTCATATTGGCAATGTCATTCCTTCCTTAATTTTGAACAATATCGTTATTTCATATAATGATATCAACAGTTCCAATTTAATCTTTACCTGAATTAGCTTTCATTAATAAAGTCTAATATTCAATCAATCTCTCTCTCTCTCTCCAGAGGTGAGACGTTAGCAATTTAATGATAACTTTGAAATAGCTACCAACTACCAATTAATAATAATAATAATAATAATAATAATAATAATAATAATAATAATAATAATAAATAATAATAATAATAATAATAATTAATTATTATTATTTATTATTATTATTTTATTATTATTATTATTATTATTATTATAAATGTAATTTAGTTATTTTATACATCTTTCGTTAAAAACATAATTTTTTAAGCTTAGATGCTTTATATTAGTTAAAAGGTTATTTCTTCCAATAAAAGCACTTCGTAATTTAAAAAAAAAGCTTTAAAACATAATGTGTAAAAAATATAATTTTCTTAACCTCCCTATTGCTACCTATTACATTTTTTTATGAAATAATAATAATAATAATAATAATAATAAAATTAATAATAATAATAATAATAATAATAATAATAGTGTGTCGTAAAAATCTAGTCATATATTATAGTATATTACTATGTAAAACAAACATAGAACTTTCGAACACCTGAACGGTGTTCCTCTGATAAGGAATACCGTTCAGGTGTTCGAAAGTATGTTTGTTTTACATAGTAATATACTTTAATATAAGATTGTGGATTTTTATGACGCAGATTGTTCTTCACGAGATAGTGAATTCCTTAATAATAATAATAATATATTATTATTATTATTATTATTAATTATTATAATTATTATTAATTAATTAATAATAATAATAATAATAATAATAATAATATAATAATAATAATAATCATAATAATAATAATACTATAGAACATTAAAGTTGAAGTAGTTGACAGAACACCCGGATTGTGACCGAAGTTCTCTTATTCACAATGATCTCTGGTTGAAGTCAGGACTTCCAACTTAGGGAAGTGAGAGAGAGAAGAGAGAGAGAGAGAGAGAGAGAGAGAGAGAGAGAGAGAGAGCTGAATACAGGCGTGGATGCACTGGAAGTAATTCAATTCAAGGAATAAATATAAACAGTTAAATTAATCATAAGAAAAACCGATATTTTTCAAAATGAAAGAATGACATTGCTAATATAAGACCTCAAAAGAAAAAAAATTGCATCAGGAGTGTGTGCGTACGTGTGCGCACTTGCTTGCGTATAAGGGGTTTGTATCCATCTCCCTTGGCTTGACACGAATATAAGTCTGACATCGTTTCCTGAACCGTAGTCTATTTTCGTGACAGGCTTTTGAGGCGTCCATATTCACTATTCAACCTTTCATGTCACGAGTGTTGATCGATATTTACTTTCCATTTCAATGGTGGTTTCCTGTCTTTATCATATTTTCAATCAAAATCTTAATGCGAAATTGTCGCTGTAGAGCAAGCATTAAAAGGCGTTGGCCAAATTTACTGGTTAAGCTAATTAATTTTTTTTTTTTTTTGGCTCCAAAGTCTGAAACCAATTTCCATTTTGCCGCCGATGAATGTTGAAAGGAAGTTTTATTTTCACGTATAATGTTGAAATGTTGGTGGAAATGTCACTCATTCATTAGGCAAAAGTTTCGTCACCTCAGGAAGATCGTGGGTAACTTGAGTCATTGGAATTGTTCTGAGAATTACCTGAGAAGTTTCAATTCATAATTGATTTGCTTCCTGTTTGAAAGTATTGACGGATTAGCATCGGTTCATTAACATAATTTTATGTTGCTTCATTTCTTGTGTAGCAACTTCCGGATTATTTTCATTTATAAACAGGATATTGTCTGCAAGATGTTTACAGTAACATATGTTTATCTAGGTGATATTTTTCGATGCCATTGATACATTTCAGTCTCAGAGAAATAATTGTTGGAATGAAAACTAACTGTGTTAAGTGGTACATAAGGACATGAGATATATCTATTTTTAACGACAGTACAAATCAACCATCAACAGTAATGTTCACAACATCATTTGGTAAGTTTTATGTTTAAAATGGTATCCTTTTAACTTACCCAAACCATATCTATCGAGAGAACAATAGCCATCATTTCAAAATCTATGTACAGCAAACACTGAAGTTTGCTGGAATGATAAGGCAGCCCATATTTTGATCGAAACTGGGTTTGTTTTATCTTTTAAAATCGAAAATAATTCCGATATCCAGATTTATCCCTACGAATACCGTTTAAACAAAAAATATTCAAAACCAATAAATATGAAACTAATAGATAAATATCAAATAAAAAATATATCTCGACGGGAAAATTGATTTTCCACTTCTAATTCAAATATAGTTTTTTTAATAGCACATAATTTCAAAGGAAGTGAAACAATAATATCTCCATAAAAAATGAAAAAATATACATCTCTCCCTGTCTCTCTGTCTCACACACACACACACACACAAATGTCAGTATATCAGAGAGAGCAAGTAAGGTTTTACAGTTTTCTAGTACTCTAAATTAATAAAAGTATCTGAAAAATGGATTTCACTCCCCAGAATCGAACTTCCAATTAGTAAAGAATAACTTCGGGAAACTTTATCTGAATCTTATCACTCGAGTTCATTACAGCTTCAGCGTCTCAGTTGAAACGACAGAAGTTTCAGTCTCAGATATCATCATTGAAAGAAAAAGATATTCGTGGCCTCCAATATCTGAAAACATTAAAGCGCATTACCTAAGAAATATGTTTGGTCAAAAGAGCGTCAAAGGAGCATGAAAATAGTGAGGTTATCAGTGAAGTTTTTGCCTACTAGGGACGGTAACTTTAATGAACGCATACATGAATGGGGTCTCTCTCTCTCTCTCTCTCTCTCTCTCTCTCTCTCTCTCTGTACACACACACACACACACATTATATATATATATATATATATATATATATATATATATATATATATATATATATATTTATATATATTATATACATAAATATATGTATAATACACACACACCACACACACACACACACATATATATATATATATATATTATATATATATATATATATATATATTACACATATATAAATACATAATGTGTGTGTATGCATTGAACGGGTATGTACTATTTCCCTCTCATGGCTTGACGTGAATATCCGTCTATCATTATTTTCATAACAGGATTTTCAGATATCCAATATTCCTTGTTCACGTTTTATAACAGAGTGCTTATCAGTATTGCCCTTCCACTTTATTGGTGACTTTTCGTATTTTATCCTATTTTCCATCAGAATTCTCGGTGCGAAGCTGCCACTGTGGAGCAAATATTGAAAGGCGTCGGGGAAATGTTCTGGTTATGGAAGTGCAAAAGTGTTCGCCGCCTCTTTCGGGCTCCGGAGCCGAAAATCATTTTCAGTTCTCCTTCGAAAAGTCGTAGGTGTTGAAAGGAACTTTTATTTTCACGTTTTGGTGGAAGTCTCTCTTGTTCATTAAGCAAAATCTCATTTTCATCGTAACGAATTACTCAAGGAATCAGATTTACTATATTATCATATCTGCAGTTTTTCGATGTGCGATTATTTCACTCGATATTTGGACAATTATGATGATTATTCTGACGTTTATTAAGCATATTTCTATGTCCAAAGACTTATTTCTGAAGACCTTTCTGAATATGTGAATGTATAAGTGAGTGATTTTGAAACAAAATAGTAATTTCAAGGTCATGCTATTTATGCACATTATGTTTTCAGTTTATACTGTTTACGATTTGCCTTCAATTAGCTGCCTGTAACTTTTGACTTTTGCGTTTTTATTGAAAGGAATGAATATGTAACTAATATACAGCTTAAAAACTTTATAGAGTAGGTTATTCGTGACAGAAGTATGAAAGGATTACATAATAATAATAATAATAATAATAATAATAATAATAATAATAATAATAATAATAATAATAATAATAATAATAATAATAATAATAATAATAATAGCTGACAGAACATTCCCATATTGCAACCGAAGTCTTCCTCTTCAAGATTAAAATAAACAGAGCATTGTTGGTGTTTGATCTCTGCTTCAAGTTAGGACTCCTAAATTAGTGAGAGAGAGAGAGAGAGAGAGAGAGAGAGAGAGAGAGAGAGAGAGAGTCGATGAGGAGAGGTCGGATTGCATTGAAAACAATTCAACTGAAGGATTAAATATAAATTGTTAATCCATTTATAAGAGGTAGCAATACAGTTTATAATTACTGAAGATATGGTATTAACAGCCTACGACCCCAATAAAATTCACACAAGTCGTGTGTGTATTTGAGAGAGAGAGAGAGAGAGAGAGAGTGTACATTTGCAATATGCATGTAAAGGGTATGCATTTCGCTCACTTGGCTTGAAGTGAATATCGGTCAATCAATGCAACGGAACTGCATTTTATTTTCACGACAGGATGATTTTGAGGTACCCAATATTCCCTGTTCATCCTTTCTTGTTACGAATGTTGAACGGTATTTTTCTTCCTCTTTATTAGCGGCTTCAGGGCCTTTTATCACATTCTCCATCAAAATGCTCTATGCGAAGCTGTCATTCTACAGCAAGTATTGAAAGGCGCCGGGTTTTAATATTGGTTACCCGGCGGTTTTGTGTTCCCACATCTCCTGAGCTCCTAAGCCGGAAGCCATTTTCACGTTCCTCTCCGATAAATGATGACAGGAACTTTTATTTTCACCTTTAGGCACAAATCTCTCTCATTCATTGGACGAAAGTTTTATCTCTTCAGTTTGCTAATGAAATGCTCAAGTTCTTGGGTTTATTCTGAGAATATATATATATATATATATATATATATATATATATATATATATATATATATATATACATAAGAATGTGTTTGCGTAGTTTCAATGCGCAATTAATTCACCTTCTCTCTTTGGACGTCTAGACCGATTAGCATCTCGTTCATCAGCCATATATATTGAGATTAGAATAAAAAAATCTTATAACAGGTAGATACTTGAGTTCGGTATATTCCTTAGATTGGCTTCCCTGCCTATGCCCTCGTGTTTGGTAAACAATGACATACTGTATATATTTTACAAAGACTTTTTTTAACTTTATTTAGTTTATTAATAAAATTTATCACAGAGTATATGGCAGTTTACAATGCATTTTATTTTTACCCATAGGCAGTTCATAGTTGCATATCCTGTAATCGATTTTCTTATTTTTGTGACAGAAATATACGGGGTTTTAAGCTGATAAATAATGATGCTGCGTTTTGAACATTGTCTTGTTTATATGATAGATTTTGCTGAAACTGATTTCACATGATAATCCCACAGTCGAAAGAGCTACCATGAAGTTATGCGATGGCACGAACACGCCACCAAAGTTTTGATTGAGTAGTAGCACATGAGCCTTGAATTTTGTTATCCAACTTGTGAGCTGATCTATGGGTGTTCATTACACAAAGTGTAATGAACTGTGTGAATAACATTTGAAATCGCTTTCAGCAAAATTCATCATATGGGAAAAACGTTTAGAATGCAGCATCAACAACTATCAACTTGGAAACCACACATTTCCGCACTTCCCATAATATCCCACATATCTTACTATAATGGGCGCTATGTCTGTCCGTCCGTCTGTCATTCAATCCCGGCCAAACGGCTGGTCCGATGGGCATGAAACTTGGCAGGGTTATAGTGGTGAGCACTAGGATGGTTTATTATGTGGTTTCCCCTAACTTCCCCCACCCCTCCACCGGCCCACCTAATTTGCTAGTATTTAGTAATGTTAGATTATTCATCACTAAAGAAATACCCGATGATAAAAATCATAAAAGGCGAGGAAAGGATACGTAACTACGAATTGTAAATTGGTGATTGTAAGATATAACGTAAACTGCATTCTATTTTTGTAAATTAAAACGTCACTGTATACCAAATTTATTTGACTGAAAAGAATACAAAGGAAAACTAAAAGCAACAAAAAGGCAGAACACTCATCATTCAAAACGACAGCAACACACGATGCTCTTAAACAATTTTAGCAGAAGACATCAATGACGTCACTGAACCCTTAACCTTTCCCATACGAGGGCAAAGGCAGAGCAGCCAATTTGATGGGTATAATCGACCTCGAGTACCTAACCTACTATGAGGTCTTTGGTTCTAATGTAAAAACAGGGTTAATGGATGTGATGCTATTCGGTCTAGATTTCCAACCAGCAAGAGAATTAACTGAGTACGATTATAATCAGTTACCTCAAGAACTTGAGTAATTCATTGGGTCACTGAGGAGATAAAACTTTCGTCCAATGACTGAGAGAGATTTGTGCCAAAAGGTCAAGTAAAGCTTCCCGTTATCCTTTATCGGAGGGGAATATGAAAATAGCTTCCGACTTTGGAGCCCAAAAGCGGTGCGAACACTTTTCCCTTAATAACTAGTATAATGCTTGACACCTTTCAATATACTTGCTTCACAGTGACACCTTCGCACTGAGAATATTGATGGGAAACATGGTATTGTTGTGTTCTTAGAATATGAGAATCATTACGTTAAGTAACTCTGCGATGTAGTAAGTTTGGAAGGCGTTTGTTTAGAAGAAGAACCGCCAATATTTTGGGTAACCGGCCATGTGTAAAAACTGTCCGGCAATTTCATTTGTGTTTCCCGTATGATCAAGCGTCATTAAATGTTCAACAAATATGCAAGATTAACAGTGATTCCTCATTAGGCTAATAAGATTTAATAGATTTAAGATGGGAAACCCTTATTAATTATAAAGACGAGAGAAAATACCGTTCAATACTCGTGACATGAAAGCATGAACAAGGAATGTTGGATGCCGCAAAATCCTGTCATGAAAATAAAATACGGTTCTGGTTACTATGATAAATGACGAATGTTCACTTCACCCGATGAGATGGACATACTTACAACCTTACACAAAAACAGAGAGAGAGAGAGAGAGAGAGAGAGAGAGAGAGAGAGAGAGAGAGAGAGAGAGTCATAAAAAGGAAGGAGAGAAGAATAAAGGAAAAAAGGTTGATAGTTAGAAGTTAGAATATAGAGTTTAGGTAAAGCGCTGAAACTGTAAAACAGTAAGAAGTTTGAAATGTGTAACAGGAAGAAAATCTCGCAGTTGCACTATGAAACAATTGTTCGGAGTGGAAAGTAAGATGAAAGAAAGAGAATACGAACGGAGGTACAGTAAAAGAAATGGAAGGAGATGCAGCTTGGGACCGAAAGGACTCTGCAAAATACCTTACGTAATGCCTATACTGCACCGCGTGAGGTGCACTGACGGCACTACCACCATTACGGGGAGATTTTTCCGAATTAAAAAGAAAAAAAAAATTGGCTAAAATATAGTGTCCTATCAGCCCCGCGGCGAACTTCAGTCTCCAGATCAGTATGGTTTGGGTAATTTACGTGGATATAATATTCAACCAAAAACTTACTAACATAATTGTAAAGATTCCTGTAAAAGACGGATTTGTACTGTTGTAGAAAAATAAGAATAAATCTAATGGCTTACGTCGCATTACCATAATCAGTTTACATTCCCGCAATGATAATGCCTCTGAGAATGAGAAACATCAGTGGCAGTAATAAACATCACCTGAATAAGCAAGATTAACTGTCAACATCTTGCTGACAATATCTATTTAAAACTGAGCATAGCTGGAGTTTGACAAACAGAAAGTTAATTAACAAAAATATACTCAATGAACAAGATTCTTAAAGATCAATACGTCTAAAAAGCAAGTGAATCAATTACGCAATGAAACCACTCAGGTATATTCTCAGAATAACTCCAGTGACTCAAGTATTCCACTGAAGACTTCAGACAAAACTTTTCCCTAATGAATGCGAGAGATTTACACCATCACCAAAACGTGACGGTAAAACTTCCTTTTAACATTCATCGGCGGGAAATTGAAAATAGATTTCAGACTCTCGAGCCCTAAATAGATGGCAAAAACTTTTCACTCTCTTAACCACTACATTCGCCTGGCGCCTGTCAATGCTCGTTCTACAGTGACAGCTTCGCATTGAGAATTTTGATGGAGAATATGATAGAAGACGGGAAACCGCTAGTCAAGTAAAAGGAAAATATCGATCAACACTCGTGACATGAAAGGATGAGCAGGGAATATTGGATGCATCAAAATCCTGTCATGAGAATAAAATGCGGCTCAAGTTACGATGATAGACGGATATTTTTGCGTCAAGCCAAGGTAAGGAAATACAAAAGTAAATTGCAAGCATACATACGTATAAACAAACACATACAAACACCAACACCAACCAACACACACACACACACACACACACCCTCCTGATGCAAATTTTGTTGAGTTCATAAAAGAACTCAACAAAATTTGCATCTTTTCTGGTATTTTATATAAAAGAGTTATCTATAAAGATATCTGAGTGGATCTTGTTTGACCTCCCCGGGGTGACAGTTGGGGAGACATGACACAGCCACCATCCCCTGCAAACCAGTTTGCCCGCTCTGGGTGGGGGCGTGGTAGGTAGGGGAACGAAAGGATAGGGGATGCATCAGCCCTAGGTAGGGGAACGTAAGGATAGGGGAGACAGCAGCGCCAAGTTCCAGCGCGAGTGGTGCACGCCAAGAAGCTCGTCTTTTATAATTGGAGTATCTGTTTCAACTTATTCCTTAAGCTGAATCTCTTTCAATGCATCCATTTCTATGTTCTCTCTCTCTCTCTCTCCTCTCTCTCTCTCTAGGTTTAACCATAGATAATTTTCAACGAGAATTTCAGTCGCAATATGGGATGTTCTGTCAGCTACTTCAAACTTTATTATTATTATTATTATTATTATTATTATTATTATTATTATTATTATTATTATCATCATCATCACCATTATTATTATTATTATTATTATTATTATTATTATTATTATTATTATTATTATTATTATTATTATTACAAATTATATTTAATCCTTTCATACATCTTTCATCAAACGCTAAGTTTAAAAAATTTGAATTCTTGTATTTGGTGGCTTATTCATTTCCTTCAATAAAAGCCCTTATTAGGAAATTACAGGCAATTAATTAAAGGCAATTCGTCATTAAAAACACTTGAAACCATAATGTGCAAAAATCTCATTACCGGAATCTAAAACATTTGTGTCGAAAATATTTACATACTATACATATATATTATCCAAAATGAGGCATGAAATAAGTGTTCAAGAGTACAAATATACTAAATAAACGTGAGAGTAATCATCCCAAAGATCATAACAGCGAGTGAATTAACTCTACATCGAGAATCTGCCGATATCATCCGAGAATAAAACTAATTTCTTGAGTAGTTCTCTGTCATGAAAATGTTTGTTTGTTTGTATGGTGTTTTTACGTTGCATGGGACAGTGGTTATTCAGCAACGGGACCAACGGCTTTACGTGACTTCCGAACCACGTCGAGAGTGAACTTCTATCACCAGAAATACCCAGTTCTAACACCTCAATGGAATGCCCAAGAGTCGAACTCGCGGCCACCGAGGTGGCAGGTCGAGACCATACCGATCACGCCACTGAGGCACTCACTGGCATGAAAATGAGATAAAACCTTTGCCTAATGAACAAGAGAGACTTCCACCAAAACGCGAAAATGCAATTTCCTTTCAACACCTACGACTCTCGACGGAGAATCGAAAATAGCTTTCGGCTCCGAACACCTTTTCACTTCCATAACCAGAATATTTACCCCCACGCCTTTCAATACTCGGTTACATACTGGCAATCTGGAACTGAGAGTTTCGATGGAAAATAGGATAAAATACGAGGAACAGCTAATAAAGAGGAGGGGAAATAGTGTTAAACGCGCGTCACATAAAGGATGAAGTGGGAATATTGGATGTCTGAAAATCCTGTTATGAAAATAAGGTACAGTTCAAGTTATGATGATAAGACGGACATTCACGATATATATATATATATATATAATATATATATATATATATATATATATATATATATATATACACATATATATATATATATATATATATATATATATATATATATATATATATATATTACGTCTTTCTGACTCTGTTTTTTCGTTTTTCTACTAACATATCATGAGGGAAAATTTTGAAACACGAGGGTGAATTTGAATGCATAAGGGAAATTGAGAGAAATGAAGTAACTGCCTCACGTTAAACTTAAGAGTAAACCAAAACCTTGTTGAAGTGATGTTTTGGAGATCTATGCATCCCATGGGTGTTATGCATAGAAAATGTACTTCAATAAATAGTTAAGAGATGGAGTAATGAATTCAGTGTCTCTGTCTTGTCCTTTAACAGTCTGTTGTTTTAAGTGGCACTGTTTATCAAGCAACTTTGCCCATACCTAGATAATTCCACTACTTATTCTATCCCGCTTAAAAAGAGCCCAAATTGTCATTTTCTTCGTGACTTCATTTTTGCTCGGATGTCAGTGGACTTCCCTACTGCTTTTACATTTCCCACACGCATTTTTTAAAATTAATTATTTGTCTTGTGGCCCATCCCGTGTTGCATACTGTCAGTGTACTATTTAACTTATTTTTATATTTTTTCGTATTTTGTTTCGTAACTTTGGTAACTTTGGTGACCTGGTTTTATGTCTTTTTGGTTTTATTATGCTTTCTATTGTGCCAGTGCATTCATTTTCCAGTTTTGTCTTTTGGAAGGCAGAAAATGGAACTAAGTTCTGGAATGTTGTCCGATGGAAGTAAATGTGGAAGTATTGCGGGAGATTCTGGCTATTCTGTTGGTTTGTTAATATGTTCATTATATACATACATATATATATATATATATATATATATATATATATATATATATATATGTATATGTATGTATGTAAGTATGTATGCATTTATACGTATATACAATATAAATATATATATATATATACATATATTAGACATATAATATTCATATACATTAAACTAAAAACGTTAATTTCAAATTTACTCAACCTCGATATAAACACTGAAAGGAAATTTATAAGTGGTAAGCGATCCTTCACCAAGTGGACTCGAACTCGTATGGTTGGGGAACGATGGCTTCATTGATACTAGCCATTAGCCTGTAATTCCTAACGTCACTGAAAAGTCGCCGATCCTACACCATTCGGTGGTTCGAGTCCTCCTGGTGACGGATCGCTGACCACTTATATAAATATAAGTGGTATTTATATATAAATATATAAATATAAAGATGACATTATCACGCAGGACTCAGATCTGTACATGGCGAGCTTTGACGTGGAATCATCATCATTCTAGACAGGCTATTTCCCACTGAGGATTACTTGTTCAACAATTTTAATAGAACTCAATTTAAGTTGCTTTTAGAATTAGCCGTGCTGGATAAACCCTTTGTTTTTAATAATACGGTTTTTAAGCAGACTGAGGGAATGGCCATGGGTAGCCCTCAGGGTCCTACTTTTGTTAAAATATTTATGTGCTCCCTGGAGGAGCGAGCTCTAGATAGATGTCCCCCTAACTTCCGCCCACTCTTTTATAGACGCTACATAAACGACACTTTCGCCTTGTTCAGATGTAATTACCATGCTGATACCTTTCTCGAGTATTTAAACTACTAACACTATAACATTAGATTTACGGTTGAAACAGAAACAGAATTCACTTCCGTTCCTTGATGTGAGTATATCCAAGGACGAGTATGACTTTCATACTGGTATATATAGAAAGAGCACCTTTACTGGCCTGGGGATCAATTTTTATAGTTCATGTTTTTTAAACTTTAAAATGAATTCCCTGTCCACTCTCCTCCATAGCCATTAATCTGACATCAAGCTGGTCTACCTTTCATACTGAAGTGACTTTCCTTGCTGATTACTTTAAGGATAATCATTTCCCTCCAGCAATTTTTCATAGATCCCTTAATAAGCTACTTAACCTGAAATTCAATCCACCCCTAATAGTCCATAGTGTTCCCAAGCTCCGTATGTTTGCTAGATTTCCCTTTCTACATAATAATAAATTTAGGGGAAAATGCATCAACCTATTCAATGAGCAATTACCTGCCCTTAATTTAAAACCAATTCCAACAAACCCCCGAACTATCGGCTCACACTTCCAAGTTAAGGATAAGCTCAGGCCCCTGTTTGCCTCCGGTGTCATTTATAAGTATAATTGTCCCAGATGTGATCTCGGCACTTACATCGGTTGCACCAGGAGGCTGCTAAACATCCGAATTTCCTCTCATCAAGGGGTTAGCTATAGAACGGGTTGTCGACTATCAAATCCAGAACAATTTAACATACGAAATTACAGTAAAAGTTGCAAAACACACATAGATGCCAGTCATTTTAAAATTGTAGGAAGAACCCGAGATATAGACGAACTAACCACCCTTGAATCAATAATGATTAAGCTAACTGTACCTACTCTTAACCAACAGTCATCTTCCACCCAACTGTTTATTGCCTAATTACCTGTTGCTTTGTTTACACTCCCCTCCATAACAATTTTTCGTGTCAGTTCTCCTTATGCTACCGCTGTGGGTAGGTGTCTTGTTCGTTCTTTTATTATTATTATTATTATTATTATTATTATTATTATTATTATTATTATTATTATATTTTTTTCTATTATTATTTTTTAAATATTTTTTCTCTGTATTCTCTCCTAGCCGTTTCATTGTTATTTTGTGTTTCTGTTTTTATTCTGTTTTTATTCTTAATTTATTAAAAAATTTTAAATTATGGTGTTGGTAAACATTGTGTGTATCTTTTTCCTTAAACGCAATTGATGTGTAATCGTTTCAGCCTGGAAAATGTATCAAGCTGATACGAAACAGAAAACCGTCTCCCTACTCTATGTTTATCCTTGAGTAATTGCTCCTGTCTTCATACTTTTATATATATATATATATATATATATATATATATATATATATATATATATATATATATATATATATAAATAGCTACAAACAAAATACGCTGCCGCGTTAAAACTGCAAAGACAAACAAACTTCGTATCATAGAAAAACAAAAGCTCCATCTGCGAAGATGTATAAAGTTAATCGCGAGAGGACCTCGGTATATCCCTCAAGATTGACGATATTGCTCATTGAAGACACAGGGAATCACCCAGAGTGAGAGCGGAGACCATAAAACTGTCATCTAAATCTCCGAGTTCAAGTGCCATCAGAAATCCCAGCTAAAAATGATACTGGGTGCGAGGAACCTGTTGGAGGCAGGAGAGAGACAAAAGATGATCTCGGTGGAATTTCGGCGCGACTGGAAGTGATCTCTGCTCTCGAGTCGAAAAGCGACGAATGATGTTGGAAGTGACGGCTAAAGATAAATATAAACTGTGCAACATGTGTATGTTTAACTATGGGAGAATATTACGAGGAAAGTTATACTACGTATATGGAAAGGGGCATATAATTGAATAGGCCTGGCATCTGGTTTGTTGGTTCATTAACCCCCATAAAAGGCTAGAAGGAGAAAAAGTAGTATATTTTTATAGAAATAATTAGCAAGGATGTATTTATTTAATATTCCTAAGATCGTTAATTTAAACAAATAAGGAGCACGTAAAATCTAAATATAAAGCGTGATGCGCTTGTCTCTAAAACATAAGTCAATTTTCTAATGCAATGATAATCATTAATTTCTTAAGCGGAAGGAAACCACGTGGATTAAACCTAAATAAAAACAAAGTCAATAAATCACTAATACTCAACAGACTTGACAAATACACTCCTAATTGTTTGTTTAAAGCACTGCCCGGTAGATGGAAATCATTCATAAAATCCATACTTGAAGTTTCGTATATTGAAATAAATAAATAGATAAATAAATACATAAATAAATAAATATTAAGTTTCGAATTCTGAACGTGAAACATCCTTAATTCTGGAATGTTAACCTCACTATTATTAATGTCACTATTGAATGGATCTATTTCGCGTTTTTTTTTCAGCTATATAGTAATCTTTATATTTGACCAGTCAGTTTGAATTCTTTCCTTATGTGGCTACTGAAAAGACTAATTCGAATCAAACAAAGAGGAATAAGGGCTTCGAGCACTTAGTTCATTCACCTGAGACTCAAGCTGAGTTTTATTGCTTGGATTAATCACCACTACATATCGAATATAGCAGTTATGTGCAATACCTTTCAGTACAACACTAGTGAGCAACGAATGTATTATACTTTTATACACACCTGCTCTGGGTGCAAGCAAATATGCAAATATTTATTCATACTTTTTAAATATACAGTACGTACGTCCATATATATACATAATCATTTGATGTACCGATAAACATCCAGTTGATTTTGCCTGGACTTTACAATCAAGTTGTCCAAAGTTCAAAGACAGCTCATGATTTGATAGCTTCCATAAAACTCGACCTTTCTTCCGTGTGCACTGGGACGAGTGGGTTCCGTACTCGATTAACAATCTGGTAGCCCGAGTTCGCTTCCCGGGGCTGCCAAGAAATCGTAGGAATTTATTTCTGGAGATTAGATATTCATTTCTCGATATATGTACTGTGGTTCGTATCCCACAATAAACTGTAGGTCCTGTTGTTATGAAACCAATTGGTTCCTTCGGGTCAGTTCTAGGAGAGCTGTTAATCAGCTCAGTGGTCTTGTAAAACTTTTTTTTCTTTAAGTTTTTATTCAATAAATTATTTACAAAGCATTACAACATATCCAGAACTACATACATTTTCATCTAAATTACATTGCTTTTAATGTTACAAAAATTCTTTGTGAAATACTTTAACAATTTCTCTTTCAAAATGGCCTTGATATCTCTTTGGTTTCTTATAACAGAAGTGTTTATTCTATTCATAATTAAACGTTCAGGCACATTCTTTTCTTTGAACAACCATATATTTACAATATAACTTGACAGAACTAAAGTTGCAGTGTTCCTTTGTTTCCTCGATGACTCTGGGAAATCAAAATACAGGCAGTCCCTGCGTTACAACGGGGGTTCCGTTCTTAAGACGTGTCGTAAGCCGAAAATCGTCGTAATCTGGAACATCGTCAAAAATCCTAAGAAAACCTTACTTTTAATGCTTTGGGTGCATTGAAAACTATGTAAACTGCATTCTTATGGCATTTTTCATAAAAAAAAAACCTTCAAATATTGATTATTTTGCATTTTTGGTGTCATATTTCATCTGCCAGATGAGCGTTGTAGGCGTCGTAACCCTGGAAATAATATAATTGAAAAGCGTCGTAACCTCGGAACGTCGTAAGCCGAGACCGTCATAACCCGGGGACTGCCTGTACATCATTCTAATGAGAAAACTAAGATATACTTAACTTGCGGAGCACCACAATGTTTCAGAATCCTGGTACTGCCTTTGGTGGAGATGGGCCTTAATTACTGGTCATATGCGTATACTTAATTCGGTTATTAGGGCTCGTGCGACAACCCATTAAGCTGTTCCTTGCCTATGCCGCTCGTGAACGGCCTTTAAACATTTAAACTACATGAACAGATTTCATCAGATTAATTGCTTTTTCTTAGCTCAACCTCCAGATGAAACGAAGAAACACATTCAGAACTTGAAAGTTATATTAGTAATTTCAAATTTAATTTGCTGGGAAGTTTTATTAACAAACACTTGGTCAAAACTAAGGGGGAATCCCTGACAAAAATTTAAGTATATCTTAGTTTAACCAGACCACTGAGCTGATTAACAGCTCTCCTAGGGCTGGCCCGAAGGATTAGATATTTTTCGTGACTAGGAACCAATTGCTTTCCTAACAACGGGACCTACAGCTTATTGTAGGATCCGAACCACATTGTGTCAAGAAATGAATTTCTATCACCAGAAATAATTTCCTCTGGTTCCGCGTTGGCCGAACCGAGAATCGAACTTCGGACCACCGGGTTGGTAGCCGAGCGCGAAATGTACTCGGCCAACGTGGAACTGCTTCCTGACAAAGTTATCATTAAACACCTATTTATGGAGTTTTATGAAAAAAAAAATCTGACTACATTAAGTAAACTACCATTTATTTCGTTAAGATATAAGAAAGGAATACATTCCGTTCTAGATAATTCAGCACACGTTTTTAACAACGACCTACTTTAACAGGTTCCACAAATATCACCCGAAATAAGGAAAAAACAATGTTTCCATTTTTCATGAATTACAAGTACCTATATAACATAACCATCTGCATGCGATACTTACATATAATGCTCACATTCAGCCCAATATGTGGAGATCGATTTAAAATGACTATGTTTACCCTTAAGGATATCACTGGGTATTACGGACACAAGCAAACATACCTAAATAAAGAATTTGAGAGAATGGTGGAGTAAGGGATAAAACCAGGTTATTGCAGGAATTTCTTCGATAAGTTTCATAAGATGACAGGAAAGCAACTTAAAAGATTGTCGAAAAAGTAGAAAACGAACAAAAGCAGACTTGGCCATCTACTTCTTTTCCTTGTCAACCCCCACCGAGCTAATTGCCAGTTAGCAAAATTGCGTGGAAACTAATGAAAAGATTTTAACGATAATTTTTTACTGGCTGCGTCCCAAGGAACAATTGATTAGATCTGGTGTGATTGCAACTCTGGATCCGATTGTGGGACTTTTTAATTTCTTTGTTTACTGTTATTGCCTCTCGCGTCTAATTAAAGATAATGCAACTTCTTGTGGTTTGCGAAGTAAAATGTAAATAAGACAGGTCATTTGGGTTGCTTAGCAGCTTGTTAAAGAAAGGCCAAATAACGCAAAGCATTTGGGTAACTACGATAACCGCTTCCTTTTATTCGTTGAAGATAAGGCAAATGACCCAAAAGAATTTTAGTAGTAATGTTAATATCAATGATGGAGGCAAACGTTTCGAAAGGTTTTTAATAGAAAAAGTTGTATTTACACAAAAAAGAAAATTAAATATACTCCCCAGAGTAACTGTAACGCCATTCATAAAATTCCTTGTAAACACTAAGATGGGGAGAAGTTCGGTTATTCTACAATGTGAACCAGTTGCTATTGACAACGTTACCATTGAACAGATGTCGCTATGCAGGTAAATACGTGCCAAAATACAAGTTTCATAATCAAAAAGTACTTGTTGGGTTGACACATTTCACCTTAACGTGCTGTGGTCTGTGCCAAAATTCATGTAGCCAACTATACTGAGGAAAACCATCTATTTTACATGGGCTATAAGCAACGTATGTGAAAATAATTTAAGAGACATTATTACAAATTCAAATGTAATACTGTAATTGTAGGCTAATGTATATTGCACATTAAACATTTATCAATAAAAGATACAAAATAACGAGAATTTCTTGGAAAAGTTATTATCCAACTTATATAAAGCTCTATGAAAAGAAATGGCAGTCTATAATAACTAAACTAGGTCAAATTTGATTAAGATACAAGGAGGATGTTCAGAATTTCAGTCTAGATAACTTTGGGGCATATATTTGTTTCACAATGTTACAAATAATAAATAATCAGGCTCCAGAAATACCACCATAATAAGACAAAAACTATTTGTCATTATCTAGGTATCGCAAGTAAGGACTCAACATTTACACACGGTATTTATAGGTTACGGTAACATTTAGCCCAAAATGTCGACATCGAATTAAAATTATTCGGTTGAACCTTGATAACAGCACTGGCCATAAAGACACCCGAACCAAAATCCCAAAATGAGCAACTCGAGAGAATTACAGAGGGAGGAACACAATCCAGTGATCCAAGGAATGTCTTCGATAACGTTCATAAAATGACCAGAAAGCTCCTAAAAAGACTGTCGAATGACTAGAAGCCCAACAAAAATAGCCTTTGCCATCCACTTCCTCTCCTTGTTACCCCCCACCGAGCTAATTGCCTGTTAGTAGAATTACGTGGGAACTAATGAAAAGATTTTAACGTTATTTTTTTTTTACTGGCTGTATCCCAGGGAACAACTGATTAGATCTGGTGTGATTGTAAATCTGGACCTTTTGTGAGAGATCTTTTGTTCCTTTGTTTATTGCTATTGTCACTCAGCTGTAATTGAAGATAATGCATCTTCCTGTTATACAAATGCAAATAAGAAAGAGTAACTGGGTTACTGTGCAATTTCTGAGAGAAAATATAACATAAAGCATTTATGCGTTGTAGATAATGCAAATGGTCCAAAAAATTCTGAAAGTACTGCTTTTAATAATGATGGAGGCAGACGATTCCAAAGCTTGAGAGAAAAGGTTGTATTCACACGTGGCAAATATATAAACAATTAATTCATTGAGTAATTGTAACGTCACTCATAAAATTTCTTGTAAATGCAGTAATTCATTATGTATTTGGAAAACGAGGGAAGATTTACTATAAAATTAAATAATATGCCTTGTACGATTATTCAAAACAACTAACAACCAGTGTATATGTATACATATATATTCAAACAAAAAACATCGTTCAAAACCAACTGCCAGAAAGCAAGTTAGAAACACACTGCATTTGATGTATGTGAAAGTTTTACAAACAGAGGAAGGTTTGGCACAAATCGTTGTCCCCTTTTCCCTTCGTAGCTAAAAATACATACACACAAAGATACAGATATATACATTATATATATATATATATATATATATATATATATATATATATATATATATATATATATATATATATATACATATACCGAAACGGCTATCAAGAGATGCTAAAGGTTTATATCGATTCTGACCATTTCAAATCAACGCCGATCTCGTTGTATTTGTAATTACAATCGATATGGAACCCCCTCCACCATGCTAGCCGATTCGAGCGTTTGACCCACGCAGCCTTATTATGAATATTTATCACACCACCGTGATTCATATGAATCACGGTGATAAATATTCATATATATATATATATATATATATATATATATATATATATACATAAAATATGTGTGTGCGTGTGTGTTTATATACACGAATGTGTTGGAGAAGCATGGAAGTTTTACTGCATACGAAGTTCACCCATCATTCAGCAAACAGAATATAAGTGTCATATAATTGTCGTAGTCTGTTTTCTCTGGAAGATAAATACATGAATGAATAAATAAATAAATATACATAATATATATATATATATATATATATATATATATATATATATATATTATCACCTTCTGATGATAATATGAACAATGTTCACTTAATAAACCGAATAATGTATAGATAAAATGGTGAATCCCGGCTTGTGGGTTCAGATGCAGTGATATTATTCACAATGGCGCCTATCAACAATCTGCTGGCGTTTTTACCGGATTCTGCATAAACCATTTGCCAAGAACCCTGTAACTGACTGATTAAATTACGTGTAAAAGAATGTACATTTATATCCAATGGGAAATCCTACTCACAACATTTCTGCATAGCAATGGGTGACCTTTATCTTCGGTGTTAAGTAAGCTGTATATGGAATGTTTTGCAAGCAAAATTTTAAACAAAATCCCTCCAAACAATGCGGTATGGTTCAGATATGTTGACGATACGATTTGTACGAGCATAAGATTAGTGAACGAAAATGTAAATCACGTTTTTGACGAGTCAAATCAACTGATACCATCAATGAAGTTCACTTTGGAATGGAAAAGAAAGGCTGCCTACCCTTTTTGGATTACCTAACATATGAAACTAGCATTGTGGTTACAGAAAAGCCTCTAATATTTCTGCCTATGTGCATTTTTATTCTGGTCAAAGCAATAATAAAACCCCCGTAATGTTTTTAAGACCATTATCTACATGTAGCCCTAAATATATTGATAAAATGGGTAAGATTAGGAATACAGGTAAGAAATTGGAATATCCTGGTTATGTATCAGACAATGCATTAGAAGCGGCAAATAAAAAAGATTCTGTACCATAACAAAAAGGAAACTTAACACAAAAATTTTCTTAATATGACAGGTATTCACATCCTCTTAAGAATTTTGTATCTAATGTAGAATAAAAGAACAATAAAACAAGAAGTTTCCAGATATCCTGACAATACTACAGGATGTGTCTAAAAAATTCCATGTTGTCATAACTCTCATATTGGTCAAACTGGAAAAGAGAATAAAACATCACAAAATATGTATAAGATATGCACAGGTGAACAGTAGAATTTTTGTACATGATAGTGAAAAAAATCAAGCAATCATCTGGGTAGGATCACAAAAAGACAGCTTATTCTAATAACGCAATGGCAACGATTATTATTAAGTCAGTTTTATTTTTTTTTTTTTTTTTTACAAAAGCTATGGTCATAACATGCATATCTGTCAAGGCATTGTGACAACTTGATCCTATAAATTCGAGAGAAATTTGTAAAATGTTTCATATTAAAGAAAGTACTAGATATGTATGGTAAAAGGAAAATCACCTTTGAAAATGTGTACCGACCCCTTGCATTGACGAGTTTTGTCGCCCCTCTCCTTTTGACACCTGTCAGGTGTGGAGTGTTAGTCTCCAGCGGTTTGCACGTACGTCCGTATTGTCCACCTAGCATATGTATTGTGATTCCTACTACTGTGTCAGTCCTTCCTTAATGGCTTAGAAATAAAGTCGAAACCGGTCAGCACTTATACCTGTTCTCTTATTGTTTCATCTGTGATGTAGTGTGAAGAATAACTCAAGTGTTAATGTGATTATAATTGAACACACACACACATATGTGTGTGTGTGTGTGTGCAAAATTTCATTCCCCTTTAACAACGTACTTGACGACCCATGGTGGTGCATTTAGGAGCGAAATATATATATAAATGAATAATTCATCAATACTGGAGAGGACACGTAACTGAATCTTGACGGGAAAAATAAACCCGTGAAACGAAAATGACAGGGGAGGAATGACAAGCTGTCAAGTTACATCTTGGAAATCTCTCGCGTGGGATAATGGAAGGACAGTTTCACTCAAAATACGTGATAGTAAAAATTTACCTCTAAATAAGAATAAGACAGATGTAAGCATGTTAATTTGTGCAGATAAAAAATCTGTTTTGTTTTGATGCCTTCTGATAAAGAATTTATTTTGCTCTGACGCCTTCTGATAAAAAAAAATTATTTTGCTTTGACGGCTTCTGATGAAAAATTTTTTTTTTGCTTTGACGCCTTCTGAACATGAACTATTTTCCACTGAAAACTAAAGGTGAAATAATTTTTTTTCTTTGAAGCTCAAATAATAATAATAAAAAAATTCAAGTTACATCACTGCCAGATATTTAACACATCGTCACCTCACTTCCTCCTCGCGAAGTTCCCTCATTAGGCAGCCCTGCATTTGGTGGCTCTAAGAGAGACGCCTCGAAAACAACGTCCATTTCCCATTTGGGGTCTCGCTAGATTTCCAACGTTTTTCGATCTGCCTCTCCGGGCCTCGAGAGACACCCAATTGGCCATTAGCGTCAACATCTCAACCGGATAACAAGCTGATATTTATCTTGGAGCTACTCAATGCCAATCACAATTTCCCAGTGATGTCATCTTCCGCTGTGATGGACTCTGATTGGCTGGCACTGCCTGGCCCAAAACAAAAGAGGAGCCAAAAGGGAAACGAAAATGGAATAAGAACCGAAATGCATTTCCCTCCTCGGATGCCTTCCTTCTGAAATGAACATAAAAGGGAAAGGTCAGAGAAATAGTATTTTCCATTAAAGAAAAGCATTGGGGTAATCAGTAAGTCAAAGCCACCCCCCCAAAAAAAAAAAATCCCAGAAAGAAAACCATGATAACTGCTCAACAGCTCCAAAATGAACCCATTTATCGTGAATGAAGAATGAAAAGAAGAAACAACCCATCAAGCGATACAAATTAGAATAAATTTTGCGCTTTGCTGCTTAACTTCACGCGAGCAAGTCTGTCCAATCTAAGTATCCCTTTATTAGAGCTATTAGCTTCCTTCAAAAATGTTCATAAGCCTAAGGAGCCCCGTCAAATTGATGAAGAGGGATTAATAACTTAATTAACTTGGACGACAGAACTGGGAGCGAGGCGCCACAGGGTGACTGAACATCTAAACAAGAGAGGCCTGGTTAAGACTAAGGAATTTTTCATCGCAAGGAAACCG
>NC_087209.1:32174435-32194435 GCF_015104395.2 Macrobrachium nipponense | reverse complement strand
TTGTTTTAATCAAGATATGCATCATTTACTCCGAGCAAACCATATTTTACCATTTACCCAAAGAGTTTTTTTTTATACAGAGGATAATAATTTTTTGGTTAATTATGATTAACCAAAAAATTAATAATTATTGTTCTGATATTGAATTTTCTTGTGTTATTCACCAAACTGCAAGAAGCCAGTAGTTTGGTTGTTTATTTGTTTGTATGGTGTTTTTACGTTGCATGGAACCAGCGGTTATTCAGCAACGCAACCAACGGCTTTACGTGACTACAGAACTACGCCGAGTGAACTTTTATCACCAGAAATACACATCTCTACCTCCTCAATGGAATGCTCGAGAATCGAACTCGCGGCCATCGAAAAAAGCCAGTAGTATTCAAAGACTAACTTCTGTAGAGTCCAAATGCGTAGGAGAGGTGTTTTCAATTATTGGAAATTTTCTTTGTTGATAACAAGAGATGAAGAATCACTAACCGAAAAGGATCCTGTATGTTCAATATTTCTCACCGTTTCGAAAATTACAGAAACTTGAAAATTCACGATTGTAGGTTCCAACATATAATGCTAGTTCGCCAGGGGTAACTGTAAAATTTAAAAGCTTTCTTTTCCATAAGTACTAACCAATGAGGCTAGAGGGCTGCAAATTGGTATGTTGATCATCAACCCGCCAATCATGAAACATACCAAATTGCAGCCCTCTAGTCTTAGCATTTTTTATTTAATTTAAGGTTGAAGTTAACCATGATCGTGCGTCTGGCAACGCATAGGTCCCAACAACACATGCTACCACTGAATTGTGGCTGAAAGTTTCATGCGTCGTGGCTGAGAGTTACATACAAAGTATAACGCTATATTGAAAACTTGACTACGCGGAATAAACTTCGGGTAATTTTTTATTGTTTACATAGAACAACAACAATCGGAAAAGACGTATTTTAAAGCCGCCAGTCTCTTGAAAAAGACGCCACAGCTTATGTATGAAGATTGCGGTTGTACGACATCGAATAAACTACCAATACGAATGCATAAGCTTTGCAATATCACATGATGATATACTGATTTGTGTCATTTAAAACAAAAACGTCACCAGTGACTACTAAAACGTTCACGACTTTATTTAAATTTTTCTGTAACACTGCATAATTGACCCTTTACATCTTGATTTTCTTAAAGATAACTAATCATTAACTTCATACTGTGGTAATGTTGATAGTATGTATGTATGTATGTATGTACTGTAATTATGTATTATATTCTATATATATACAATCTATATATATCTAATATTATATATATATATATATAATATTAAATATAAAGAAGAGAAAGAGAGAAGGAGAGAGAGAGAGAGAGAGAGGAGAGATAGAGAGGAGCGAGAGAGAGAGAGAGAGAGAGAGAGAGAGAGAGGAGAGAGAGATTTTAGAGAATATAACCAAGCATTCAAACATTTTTCACTAAAACCACGAGAACATTTTGCGAATTCCAGAAAACTGGAAATGAAACCGAAAAAAGCCTTCAGCAGCAAAGCTTGAAAAATAACTGTAGCGGCTGTTCCATAACTAAATATCACCGTTTAAAGCTTTTGAAAAATACCTGTTGTGCCAGAATGGATTACCGCAGCCCTAATTCCCATAAATTCTAATAAATCAAATGCTATCATTTCCAGCTGGTATTTTCGGTCCCTCCTGAACGTGGTGGAGCGAAAAGAACGGATGGTTGTTATTCAGAGGTTTTATGCCAATTACATCCCGGGGTGGAACGTGACACCCTCCTTCCATTGCAGCCTGTTTGAGACATTGGATGATTAAGTCATTTGTCAGTCTTCGGGTCTGAATAAAAGAAAAAAGGAATTGAATTACTTGAAGCAAGTTTAATGGAACGAAGACTAATATTAATTCATTGCCAACAGAAAACTAAACTGTACACTTTTCAGATGAAACAAATTTTACTAAAAACTTTATAACCTATACTACAAAAAGGAACTTCAAAATACTCTAACGAATCTCTCTCTCTCTTCCTCTCTCTATCTCTCTCTCTCTCCTCTCTCATTGTGGTGCAGTGGTTAGAGCACTCGGTTCATAGAGGAACCAGTGTTCGAATCTCAAACCATACGACTGGGCTTGGTACTTAAAATCCAGTTTATCCCTGTTCACTTGAGATGAGCAATAGGTACCTGGTGGTTAGTAAATTCTTGTGGGTCACAACTAGAATGGAGAGAGATAGAGAGATGGAAATGTAAATGCCACTCTTTAATGGCCAAGATTTCGTTAAAATGCAAACCATAAAAAAGGAGGGACCTCGACGCGGGTACGCTTACTTAACCGGGGTAAAATCCATTCATAAGATACTTTCTCACTTTCCTTTTCTCTCTCTAAATGCACACAGACACACACACACCATATATATATATATATATATATATATATATATATATATATATATATATATATACATATTATATATATATATATATATATATATATATATATATATATATATATATGCTTAAAAATCACAGTAGATGCACGTGACTTCATTAAATAAGCGAATACCACAGGAAAATGATAGTCAGAAATCCAAGCGCTTTCGTCTTTACTAGGGCATTGTTAAGGAACGAATGATTCGTTCTTTGACAATGTCTTAGTAATGACGAAAGCGCTTGGATTTCTGAATATCATTTTTCCTGTGGTATTTGCTTATATATATATATATATAATATATATATATATATATAATATATATATATATATATATTATATATGTATATATATAATGAGTAAATATACGTATATCCTTAAATCCTCGGTAGAAAGGCGAGTGAAAACTGGGGACTTGGGAAAAGTACTTTTGTAGTTTATTCTTCATTTTCGGTTCACACTGAATATAATAGAAGTTGACAGTACTCTAAATACAAAAACAGAAAGGGGGAGTAGGGTTAGTTTGTTAATCTTGGCAGCGTGTTCTTTAAGCAAAAAGAGACAGGGAAAGACGATCAAGGGAAAATCCAGGATGGAGATTCAAATTCTTTGTTGACCTGGCTTCAATAAAAATGGACTCCAGCAGATTCCTCTTCTGGTTATCTTTGACCCTGCAGTTTATCGAAGTATTATCCTAGCTAATAGCATGGCCTGTCTTAAGGCAATAAGCTGCAATGCCATTATTCATTAAGCCTCTTGATATGGCATATTAGTGCTGAGAGCTTCTCACCTTTAGTTCTTTCAATGTTTGCCCATTGTAAATTTTATTACATTCTTTACAAGGAATACTGTATACAATATCGTTTGAATTTGGTGGGCTATTCTTAATTACTTTATTTCTCAAAATATTATCATATTTAAATATTAAGTTACTAATATCAAGAGTTTTTAAAATGGGTACAGCAGGAAAGAAATTAGGATGAAATGGTACACAGAGAATATTCTTAGTTTCTTTGTTAACATTGGTTGGATTGTAATATGTTTTTTTACTTTATTTTTACAAAGCTCCTAAACATATGGAGGGTAACATAAAGAGCCTCATATTTTTTCAATAATTTTAAACTCATCTTCCAAAAATTCAGGACTACAAATTTTAAGGGCTCTAAGATAGATACTGGAAAATGTTGAAACCTTAATTTGTTTAGCATGATTAGAGTAAAAATGGATATACCGTGGAATTAAATTAAGGATATTTTCAAGCACGTGTTCCTTCGTGCTACATTGGATATATATATATATATATATATATATATATATATATATATATATATATATATATATATATTATATATACACACATATATATATATATATATATATATATATATATATATATATGATGTATATATAATATATAAATATATATATATATATATATATATATATATATATATATATATATACATGTATATAATATATATATATATATATATATATATATATATATATATATATATATATACATGTATATAAATATATATATATATATATATATATATATATATATATATATATATATATATATATTTTATATTCAACCCACAGTGAATTGCTAAATTGAAGCTAATACAAGGCCCGGATAACATGACCAGTAACAGTTTGAGTGAGCGTGTGTTCACGAAGGAGACCGTGTATACATTACTGCTTGGTTTTAAGCAAAGTTAATACATAAAACTAGTGTTGAATGACTAAGACAAATAACATAAGGATTTATAGAAAAGACAGGAACGAGGGTCTGCTGATCAACTGATTGTCGTAACAAATAACAAAATTGCATGGTTACTTTTAGAATACAAGAAGAATTTGTACGAGAGGTACGTGAATACAGTAGTCAAATTTCAAATTGCATTAGCATATAGGAATGTGTTGTTTTCTTCAATTCTGATGGAATTCTTTGTTATTAACTTAAAGGATTAACTTATTTAGAAAGGTATTTTGTAATGTTCATGTATACATACTCGTAATGATTTGTGCAATGTACCTAAATAAGAATACTGTACATATAGAATATAACTATAAAAAGAAATGTGCATATAAGACTGATTCTGGCACTTTAAAAAACAAACTGTAAGTATTCTTAAAAGGTAAAATTATAATATTTCTTGTACTTAATTTGTGCAATATGGTCACCATTCTTTTCTAGGTGCATTTTTCGTGGATAGTAGCAGTGTTTGTCCCTTTATAATTTAGCATAATTTAGATTGCATTGCTTTTTTTAAAAGTCTGTAATTTCTCATTTTATACAGAATAAATAAATTTTTAATGTACTTGCCTACAGCGGCAGGAAGGATTCGTAAATATGGAATTTTAGTATTACCAAAATAAGTAAAATAAGTACTTGGTACCGCTTACAGTCCTTCCTGCTGCCATAGTTATGATCAGCAAATTGTTGACTCCTCCTCTTTTTGTTGTTTACGAGGAAACTTCGAGATCGGTGAATGCGTGAGAAGTCAGTACTAGCAGTCCAAGCAGTCTGAGCAGTCGAGGCAGTTCTGCCAGTCCGGGCGGTCCTGTCAGAGCATTAGGGCAGTGAGCTATCCTGTAGGACCCACCACATACCCGTATGCCATTGAGCCCGTCTTCCATCGTCAGAGTGAGCCTGTCTTCCTGGAGGATGTCTTGGACGAGGCTCTGAGAATGTTATTAAGAATCAAGGGTCCCTCAAGAGGCATTTGTGAAGTATTCCCTTGGTTCCATAATTTGGACGGCGTAATTGGTGGCCACCTGGATGTGCTCTGCCTCCTACGACTGATTTGTTCATCATCGTCTCGACTTTGATTCACCTTAGTGGATGATTTGTGGAGAAAAGTCACGTTCTCCTAAGCATTGACTTCAATCCCTTCTTGCTCGGATGGACTACGGTGAGTACCAAGTATTTTTTGGGGCAAATGCTGAATGGTAATCGTAACAATCTCTTTGAGCCTTTGTCGCTGCCTATTAAAGTCCTTCCTACCTGCCATCGGTAGAGTACGGATATTCACGAATGTTTAATAGTTATAAAGGTTTCACACATGAAACTTACCGAACAATTACATAGCTATACGCTTCTTACCTTACGGCAGTCGAAATTCCAAATTTCTTCTCGGCGCTAATTGGCGCTGCTGACGTGTAGGTGATACAACCCCGCCCACTTTCGGGGATCCCTGGTACTACTGAGCTTTGCTTGACAATTCGTTTTCTGCCGCCCACGGTGAAACACCTGTGTATTTCGCTGCAGTCAACTGTTCGCCATTTTTGTTTGACACCTATTTGGTGAAGTACAATTTTCTTGGTTGTTTTTTGTGTTTTGACGGCTTAGCTGCTTTCTTTATTCATCTGTTTAGTGTGAGTTATGTCAGATTCAGGTTCATCTGTTAGGTTTTGCAGCGAAGGCTGCAAAACTAGATAGCCAAGTTATGTTATGACCCACACTCGAAGTGCGTGAAATGTAGGGGGCAAGAGTGTACTAAAGAGCGTACATGTAATGAATGTGAAGATCTAGATGATCAAGGATGGAAGAGTTTTTTGTCATCTTGATAAGATGGAAAAAGATAGGAAAAGAAGGCAGCCATTAGGGCTGATAGTAGGGCTAGATTAGAGTCAACTCCTTTGCCGTCAGAGGCAAAGAAGCCCGCTTTGTCTTCTCCTATTTTGTCAAACGTCTCTCCTATTGATAGTCCTCCTACTTCAGTACACCTTACTCCGGCTCAGGTTCCCCATGCTTCTGATTCCGACACCATTGCCCAATTAGAAAATAAGATGGATAGGAAATTTGAGCTGCTTGCTAAATCTGTCATGGATTTAGGTACATCTTTTTCGTGAATTTGTGATTAAGTCTGGTGAAGTGAAAAGTGCAAGTGTCGTATCCGAGGAGGCGGCTGTCCCGTTCCCTCCACGTCTTCTAGACCGAGGTCACTGTCCCGCTCCCCAGCACCTGGGAGAAGACATACCGTGAGTCGAAGGGAGACTGGAGGGGTTTGCCCACGGGCGGCCGTCGACTCAGTCGTGAATTTCGACTCGATTTCTGTAAAGAGCACCACTGGAAAGGTGTAGATGTGTCTGGTGTAGGTTTGTCGTCGGACTCGGAGGTGTGTTCGCCTGATACCAGGCGAAAGAAGTGGAGTGAAGTGTCACGCCCGTTGAAAAGGCGCGCAGTGCCATTGGATAATTCGTCATCACCTGTGAAGAGAGGGAGGGAAAAGAGTCCTCAACCCTCGTGTAGCTTTTGGGAGAACCCTGTGTATCTTTCGCCTAGTAGAGGTTCGGGTGCTGTTCGCAAACGATCTCGCGAGGTATCAGTGTCGGACTCGCATGGTTTTGTCTCGCCGACTGAAACAAGGAAAGTTTCGACTCGTTCGCCAGCTAACGAGAGAGAGAGTTCGACTCGCAAGTTTTCATCAAGGAAGTTGTCTCCTTCGCCCGCACCATCGGGAGATGATGCGAACAACAAAGAAGAAGCTTTTTTGGAACCGTTGAGACAGCTTCAGGACTTAGTTAAGTCGTTGAAGAAAGTTAAGTCTTATACGGATGAAGAAGCCAAGCAGTCGACAATGTCGGATTGGGGAGGATCAGTCGGAACAAGAGTCGAAAGCGGCTTCTGCTTACTCCAACTTAATGAAGTTTTTGCTGGCTTCTTATACGGAATTCGAGCCAGCTCCTCTATCTTCGCCTCCTTCTACCTTTGTTAAGGATAGGAAAGTACTTTCGGCGAGTCTACCTAAACTGGTGCTTTCGCAGTCGGCGAAAAGAGTCTTCAAAGAAGCAGAGAAGTGGCTGGAGAAGAAGAGGGAGTCTGGTAAAGCCGCCTTCGCTGTCCCACCGTCCAAGTTACAGAAGACATATAAATTTTATGCTACCGGAGAATTACCCTCTTTGGGAGTCGCTGCCTCCGCCCAAGGAGATTTCTCAGGTCTGGTGGATGCTAACAGAAGGACAGCGTTTTCGTCGGCGAAAATTTTCTTTTCTTCGCCTGATTTCGACCACCTGATTAAGAACCTATTTAAGGTAATAGAAGTTTTCAGCTTCTTAGACTGGACTATTGCTGCATTAGCAAGGAAAATAGAGGATTGTCAGTCTCTGGAAGTAGCTTGGCGACAGACTGGCTTGATGTATTATCGTGTGCCGACAAAGCAGTCAGGGATGGCTCAGGGGAGCTTGCATCTCTTTTTTCTTACTCTGGGCGTCCTTAAAAAACAAGAGAGAACTTTGGTGCTCTTTCACCTCCAAGGGAGTAACTTCTAACAGAAGTCTGCTCTCATGTTTGCGCCTTTAGTAAGTCGCATTTATTCCCTGAACAGGTTATTCAGCAAGTTCTCGCAGATCTAGAGAAAAAGTCTACCAACGACTTATTGACTCGATCGTCGACACTGACGTCCCAAGGAGACACCACCTACAGGAGCTAAAGGGTCACCTCTTCAGAAGCAACCTTTTCGCGGAGGAAAGTCTAGATGGCAACCCAGACCAAGGACTAATTTGCGTCCACAGGCCACAACCAGTAAGAAACCACCCTCGAGACAGTCGGACAAGTAGGAATTTTTACCCTCACACACCTGTAGGAGCAAGACTCCGCCTGTTTTGGCGGGAATGGAGTCGAAGAGGGGCGGAACATGGGTGATCACAGTATTAAGAGAAGGTTATGTGATCCCGTTTGTGCAAGATCCACCACTGTCGAGTATTCCCATCGCCTTAACAGCATACTCGCAGGGATCAGAAAGAGCTTGGCTCTTGCCAAGGAAGTAGAAGCCCTGATTACCAAGAAGGCCATAGAAATAGTGGAAGACATCTCACCGGGCTTTTACAACAGGCTGTTCGTGTCCCCAAGTCATCGGGGGCTGGAGGCCGGTCCTGGATGTGAGTGCTCTCAATATCTTTGTTCTGAAGACGAAGTTTCGTATGGAAACCAACCGGTCGGTTATGTCAGCTCTTCGACCAGGAGACTGGATGGTATCGCTGGACATGAAAGATGCATATTTCCATGTACCTATTCATCGGAGCTCCAGGAAATATCTACGGTTCGTTTTCAACGGCAGAGTTTATCAGTTCAGAGCGCTCTGTTTCGGACTTTCGACAGCCCCACAAGTATTTACTCGAGTCCTGGCCCCGGTAAGTCGATGGTTACATTTGATGGGAATCAATATTGCTTTTTATCTGGACGACTGGCTTCTAAGGTCCGACTCCAGTCTCCAGTGTGTGAGGGATTTAAATCGGACACCAATATTAACACAGCAACTGGGATTAGTAATGAATTTAGAGAAGTCACAGTTAGTACCGAGTCAGAGGATTCCATATTTGGGGATGATTCTGGACTCACAATTTTTCGGGTTTTTCTCTCCCCGAGGAGAATACTCTCTTTCCTTGCGACTGTACGGAAGCTGTTAGACCGCTCGTCCTGCACGGCTCTGGAGTGGATGAGCCTGTTAGGGACTCGCTTCGGTGGAGACTTTTGTTACACTTGGTCGTCTTCACATGAGGACGCTACAATTCTACCTAAAGGCCAATTGGGACCGGAAAGTTCAACCGGATTCGACTGTTATTCCGATCTCCGAGGAAATCAAGGAAGATCTTCGTTGGTGGTTGTCGGAGGAAAGAGCTCAGGAGGGTTTGTCCCTCGAAAGAACGAATCCAGAGCTAGAATTTTATGCCGACGCATCGGACTCAGGATGGGGAGCCCTGTTGGGGAAAGAGAAGACATCAGGTATCTGGACGGAGCAGGAGAGAGGTCTTCATATCAACATAAAAGAGCTGAAAGCAATTTTTCTTGGGCTTCAAAGTTTCACCCCTCTAGTCGAAGGGAAGAAAGTTGCGGTGTTCTCGGACAACACCACAGCGCTGTCATATATAAGAAAACAGGGAGGGACACATTAGTTCTCCCTGTACAGAATGACGGAGCATCTTCTTCTGTGGGCGAATGCGCACAAAGTGACTCTCTTCCCAGGTACGTGCAAGGGAAGCTCAACGTTTTAGCAGACGAACTCAGTCGTGCGCATCAGGTTCTTCCGACGGAGTGGACATTGGATATCAGAGTTTGTCAGGATCTATGGCGGTTGTGGGGACAACCAACGATAGACCTCTTTGCAACGTCCAGGAACAACAGGCTTCCTCTATTCTGTTCTCCGGTCCCGGACCCGTTAGCCTGGAAAACGGATGCAATGCTTCTCGACTGGTCAGGTCTGAATGTTTACGCATTTCCACCATTTGCGATGATCAGAGAGGTATTAAACAAGTTCCAGAGTCACCAGAACGTTACGATGACTCTAATAGCTCCTTTTTGGCCCAGAAAGGAGTGGTTCCCGGATCTCCTGAGGATGTTAGTAGACTTCCCCAGGCTTCTGCCACAAATTCCATCGCTACTCAAACAGCCCCATTTCAACAGAAATCACCAAGGGTTGTCGTATCTCGCTCTGACAGGATTCAGACTGTCCGGGACCTGGTCAGAGCGAAAGGTTTTCAAGAAGAGCGGCAGAGGCTATTGCTAACTGTAGAAGAGCCTCTTCGGCCAAACTCTATCAGTCAAAATGGGGAGTTTTAGAAATTGGTGCAGAGAAAGTCACACAACTTCTTCTAAAACCTCTATACAAGAGATAGCAAACTTCCTAATATATCTGAGAGACGTTAGGAAGGTTATCGACTTCGACAATAAAAGGATACAGATCTATGTTGGCATCAGTTTTTAAACATAGAAACTTAAATATATCTAATAACTCGGACATCAGCGACTTGATTAAATCTTTTGAGTCCACTAGGACAAGGAGACCAGGTTTAGTGGACTGGAATTTAGACGTGGAATTGCCCTGGCGCTCTAAAGCGAATTTTGAACCTCTTAATTCGGCTTCTTTGAAGGATCTTACTAAGAAGACGTTATTCTTAGTCGCCTTAGCTTCAGCTGGTAGAATCAGCGAGATGCAAGCAATGAGTAAAGAGATAGGATTTACACAAGACAAAGCTGTGTGTGCCTATACTCAGGATTTTTTAGCGAAGAATGAAGATCCTTCGAGACCATGGCCTCGTTTCTTCTCCATTCGAAGCTTGTCAGGATTAGTAGGAGAAGAGGACGAAGAACGTTCTTTGTGTCCGGTGAGAGCACTGAAATTTTATATTCATAAAACAAAGGCTTTGAGAGGAAGTTCGAACCGATTGTGGTGTTCGGTTAAAGATCCGAGCCGTCCTATGTCTAAGAACGCAATTCGTTCTTTTTGTTTTAAGGACCTGATTCAGGAAGCACACACGTCAGTAAGAGATCAGACTCTACAGGTGTGTAAAGTTAAAGCCCACGAGGTTAGGGCAGTAGCGACTTCCATGGCTTTTAGACATAATACGTCGCTAGCATCTATTTTGCAAGCTACGTTCTGGAGGTCGAGATCGGTTTTTTGCTCTCCATTACCTGAAGGATGTGGAAGCAACGTTTGATAATTGTTGTCGTTTAGGACCTTTGTCGGTGATGGGCATGGTGTTGGGAAAGGAAGCATAGGGGGATTTGGTCCAATTCCCCTTCCTTTTCCGACTATCTCTTCGTCTTGATTAGAAGGTGGTCGAGTTTTGGGGAAGCCTGGGGGTACACGGTACCAGGAGTACCCGCCAGTTTTTATGGTAGGGTTTGGTTTATTATTTTTTATGGTTATGTGTAGGTGATGGTCTTTGATTGTTATTTAATCTGGTCACAGCCCAGGGCAAGGGCGCATATTATTTCATTCTGATCAACCATCGGTGAACCTCCATGGTTGCAGAATACCCACTAGTAGTAGGAACGATCCTGGCCACTACTGCCACGTTCCCTACAAGTGATGAGAGCGCCGACCAGAGGCAGTATTCTCCTGCAGCTGCTCTCTCACGAGGTAAGGTACTACAACATTCTTGCAATGTGAGTTTTTTTTTTTTTCTTATTTGCACTTAAAGTCCATATACCCACCAGCCGGGTAATGTGGATTCAGCTATGTAATTGTTCGGTAAGTTTCATGTGTGAAAATGGTATTTTTATTATAAAATAAGGTTTCACACATACTTACCGAACAATTACATGATTAAAGCCCACCCTCCTTCCCCACAGATGGACGGGGCGGCTAAACGAATTGTCAAGCAAAGCCTCAGTAGTACCGGGGATCCCCGAAAGTGGGCGGGGTTGTATCACCTACACGTCAGCAGCGCCAATTAGCGCCGAGAAATTTGGAATTTCGACTGCCGTAAGGTAAGAAGCGTATAGCTATGTAATTGTTCGGTAAGTATGTGTGAAACCTTATTTTATAATAAAAATACCATATTTCTCTTGTCCTTACAGTGGTTTCGCAACTCTACTGAAGGTTGTTCATGGGTTTATTGTACATAGTGGTAAGCTACTATTTGTTATTCTGGATAAGTCAACATAAAATTGCAAGAATCTCCTTTAATGCAAAACTTACACGGATATTATTATTTCAGGATAGGATTATCCAGCCTTGATTTGGTTGTCATACTTGGTTTTTCTTGTCTTGACCTACTTACAGTAAGGTAACAGTTTGCATATTCCTATGTATAAGTGCTTCTTGCCATATTATTCTTACCTATATAATTTAAATTAATTCTTAGGCTTCACCACTAACTTGCAATTTCTGTATTTCCCATCCAGGTATGGAGGAGAAGCTGATTATTGAAGAGGAAGAGCCCTGTGTCATGCACTTGACACATTTGCAATAAATAATAAATTTAAACATTTCAAAGGTGTATGAATTGACTTCCCTTCAGTATTTTTAAGTACCTTATAAGGTGACTTTATAGTTTTTCAGCTTATGGCGCCCAACGTGGGGCAACGACGAAGGAAGTTTTGATTTTCGCTATGCAGAATCCCATTAGTTGGTGAAAGTAGTCGGGATCCATTGTGTGAACTGAAATTTATTTCCTTTCAGATTTATTACTTTAATATTAATTTTTTCCTTTCTAGGATCATTAAATTAATATTTTTTCCTTTCTAGGTATTATTCTTGTATAATTTAACAATGTCTGCTTTATCTGTGCTTATTGGACAAAGGAAAAGTCATCCGCAAAAAGGTGACTGAATATTATAACAGGTCCTCCACATTCAATACTCTTAGCCAGGAAGAAAAAATTATTCATCAAAGGTATTCGGTAAATATAAGAATAAGTTAACTGACTTGGACACTGAGATTTTGGATAAGAAATTTCCAGGGGATTCTGATAGTACAGATTTAGAGATGGAATTATCATTATGTCAGGATTATATAGATAAGATTGAAACCTGTTTACCTCTCCTAGATATTTCCTCGAGTATCCTTAGCTCTAGTAATGTTAGCGATGTAGCCAGAAGTTTACTTAAACAACCTGTGGCACCTCTTCCCAAGTTTCGTAGTGTAGAAGGTGAAGATTTTTTGAAGTTCATCACAGAATTTGAGGGAACTACTAAAGCTTTTAACTATCCCGATAGGGATTTGCTTTTGTTACTTAAACAACAAGTTGAGGGTAGAGGAAAGGTTTTGTTAGGTTCCTTAGAAGCGGATAAGCAGCATTACGCTGATGCCAAAGAATTGCTAATTTCAGCATTTGCATCAACCGATATTCGGAAGAATTCAGCCATTAAGAAAATTACTGCTTTGCATTTGAAAGATGGTGAAGACCCCTTTCTCTTTATTTCCGAACTCAGATCGGTATGTGAATCAGTGAAGACTTTGAATATTAGCGTTGAGGAGTTCATTAGGTATTTTGCTTGGTATGGGCTGAATGATAGTTTCCAGCGCCATTTAATTCAGATTACAGGCAAGACTCACCCTGCCCTGAATGATATAAAGACAAACTTTTTTACAGCATGTGAGAGATACGAGAACGACAAAAAGGTCGCTAAAGGTACAAAGAGTAAAATCTCGCAGAATGTACAGGAATATAAGGACTTTTCTCGAAAAGAAAAAGCGGTAAATTTAGCTGTAGAGGCAGTAACTAGTGATTCAGATTCAGGTCTTCACCCAGCTGTTCTTTGTGTCTTAAAGTTGGTAACGCTAATAATTCTCATTTTATTTATGAATGTTCAAAGTTCCCTTCCCCTACCAATAAGGTGCAAATTTTAAAATCTAAACACGGTTGTGTTAAGTGTGGTCAGTTTAGTCATGAATCTAACAACTGTCATTTCAGATTTAGAAGACGTTGTTTTAATTGCCGTGGTTGGCATATGAGTTATCTTTGCGAGTCTGAGCCCTCCAAAGGCAGCAGATCTAAACAATCTGATAAAGTAAATTTTGAAACTCCACAAAAAGTAAACAGCGGTGTGGCCGTTTTGTTGCACTCGTAAAAAAATGGAAACTCTGTATTACCCACGTTTTCTTTCAGTATTGGCAGCGACATTTACAGAGGTCTAAGGGACAGTGGCTCACAAAGCACCTTCATCACTAGTAGGTTAGCTGAGGAGAAAAACCTTAAAACTATCAATTCGGATGTTAGACTTACGGTGAGTGGATTTAATGGGAATAAAGAATATTATACTAAAATTGTAGAAGTGCCTGTTGAAAATAGGTAGTTTGTCCTTTATAATTTTTGGCTTAGTTGTACCTGATATTAGTATTGCTTTAAAATTGCCTTTGCTTGGTAAAGTAATTGAAAGTTTTCAAAACCAGGGTATGATGTTTGCTGATAAGTTGTTAATGTTAACCTCTTGTTAGGTACAGACTTTTTACATTGTTTAGCAGGTACCGACGTAATTTTTGGTGACGTTGATCCTTCGGTATACATAGATTCTCATGCTGGCATTTTATTGCAGGGTAATGTCGATTTGATGTTGAACAACGTAACCTGCCTAAATGTAAACCCAGGAGTTTTGAATTCTGTACCTGACGGTAATGTTCGTTCGGTTTCTACGGTGCATGTTGGTAGTAGCTCGTTGTTATTAAACACGAGAATAGATTTTCTGTCTGATGGTGACCAGGACAACGGGTTTGAAGTAAACTGTTCCTTTTCAGTTATCAATGATAAAGGTAAACTAATGGAAAGGCAATTGCAGCAGGCCACTGAACAAATTTTGGAGTCTGAATGCGGTCATTTTTTGAATTATGATCAAAATGTGTATAATGATGAAAGTGTCGAGCTTAATAATCAGCTGGTCGATTTTTCAATTAAAACCATATATCAGAGGGAGTCTGATGGACGAATTATGGTTCCTTTATTATGGGAATGGCAAAGTCTCCCATTTGTTGTCTAAAAATGAAAGACTGTCAAAATTAATACTAAAGTCTAATTTTAGAAAACTTAAACAGCGCGATGGTCTTCTACAACTCGTTGATCAGACCATAAGGGAACAGATTAACGCAGGAATTATTGAACCCATCCATGATCTTGATATTTTTAAAACTGAGAATCCTCAATATTCCTTTCTGCCTCACATGCCAATATTTAAACCCGACAAAGTCACCACAAAGTGTAGGGTGGTCTTTTTATCGAATCTTAAAAGACTCGGTAGACGGTAGTTCTTTGTCTCATAATCAGTGTATGTATTCTGGACCTGCATTAAACCAAAAGCTATCTTCGTCATTGTTGAATCTGAGATTTGACAGGAAATTACTTATTTTTGATCTTAAGAAAGCTTTCAATATGTTGGCTTTGACCGAAAATGACCAGGCTAAACTTTTATTTTTGGTTCAAGAATGTCGGCAAAGGTGATTTTTCATTAGTAGCTTTCAAGAATATGAGATTACCTTTTGGTCTTCGATGTAGTCCTTTTTTATTAATGATGGCTCTTTATTACATTTTGATTTTGCAGCACTCTGAGGATCCTCGCATATCGGGCTTGAAAAGGTCCATTTATTCGCTTATTTACATGGATAATGGGGCTATTACTGTTAATACTTCAGAGGAGTTGAAATGGTCGTACCAACAGCTTCCTCGTATTTTTAACCCTTATAGGTTTTATATTCAGCAGGTTGTTACTAATGATATAGCCTTACAGATGGAAATAGACGGAGAGACCGAAGAAGTTACCCCTAGCACCAGTAAATTGTTTGGACTAACATGGGACAGGAATTCTGATTAAATTTTTACTAACCCTATATGCCTTGATTCAAGTGCCAAAACTAAGAGGTCAATTTTACAAACTATTGCTTCTCAGTTTGATATTTTTGGCTTTAATATGCCCTTGTTTAATCGCTGCAGATTATTTATGCATAAGCTACAGTGCCAGAAAAATTTAAGCTGGGATACAGTCTTGGCTACAGATTTGCAGCGAGAATGGAGCAACATTTGCAAACAAATAAATAGAGCTCCTCCTATAAGAGTTCAACGATCTGAGGTCCTAGGGATGGTAAATATAACATTTTGTGTTTTCAGATGCAAGTAGAGATATTTACGGTTGTGTTATTTATTTGCAGCATATTGATACAGGCCATCTAAGTTTTATTCATGCCAAGAACAGACTGTTAATAAACAGTTAAAGAATAAATCGATACCTGCCCTGTTGAACTAAATGCCGTCCACTTAAGTGTTGAGTGTGCTCTGGATATTTTACAAAGATTTATCTGGCCCGTCTTGCATAAGACCATAGAAATTGAGAATATTATGGCCTATACAGATTCTCTTTGTGCATTACATTGGTTAAATTCTGCGTCTTTGAAGCTAGACAAATTAAATAAACATTCTCCCTTTGTTTGAATAGAATTAATAATATACAGAGATTGTGTGAAATTTATCCTGTCAAGTTTAATTCATTTCTGGTAAGAATAACCCTGCAGACTTAATTACTAGATGTGTATCGCATAATCAGCTCCTTAAGTCATGTATTTTTACAGGCCCAGACATTAGCTTGACCGAAGTCCCCGAATTGTCGATTACTATCCCAGCATTTGAGGTCGCCACGGAGATTCATTCGTCTCCCTTAATTAGTGCTACCGAAAATTTAAACCACCTTGTTGATTTGGAAAGTTATTCTTGTTTACGGAGACTTCTACTAGTTTTATCGTAGAGTATTTTTGGCCTACACAAGTGGAAATTAAAGGCAGGAATTCCTTGTTCTCCCAGTTACTAAACTATTTTGCCTCCTCTCTGAGTCATTTGTTACACGTTGAACAATGTAAGTATTTCCCTGAGGTATATTCGTATTTTCAAACTGGTATGAATGCCAAGAAAGTGATTCCTCCGGTCATAACGCAGCTAAAATTTATTTATGGATAACAGGGTATTTTAAGAGTGAAAAGTAAGTTCAAAAAGTGGAATTATAATATTAACGGCAAATTTCCAGTGCTATTACATCCAGACAGTCATTTAACTAAGTTGATTATTTGGGACGCACATGTAAAATTGTTACATTCAGGTTGTTATTCTGTGTTAAACTGGGACTTTAGAAGGTATTACTATATTCCTAAACATTTTTCAGTTGTCAAAAAAAGTTCTCAAGCAATGCGTTCATTGTCGAAGATTTAATAATCGTACCATAAAATTAAATCAAAATTCCTATAGAGACTTCCGATCAGATCCTCCTACAGTTCCCTTTGCAAATGTTTTTGTTGACTATTTAGGACCTTTCAACATAAAAAATGAAAAGGGGACACAGAAATATGGTTATTGTGCATAACTTGTACTTGGGAAAGGGCACGGGTTAATCTAAAGGTCTGCAGAAGTTGAATGTATCAGATTTTCGTTAGAGCTTTCCAATTACATTGTTTTGAATATGGCATACCCCAGTTGTGGATCAGTGATTTAGGAACGCAGTTGGTAGCAGGTGCTAATATTATAAGCTCTTTCATTAATGACTCTCAGACTCAATTGTATTTTGAAGAAAACTGTGTGAAACCTTTATCCTTTCAACAATATTTTAAGGGTTGCAGTCAGCTGGGTTCTTTGGTCGAAGTATGTGTTAAGATGGTAAAACGATTAATTCTTTGGAGCTATCAAAAACAATGTACTTTCATTTATGATTTCGAATTTCTTGTGTGTAATATCATACATCTCGTTAACAGACGACCGATAGCCTTTAAAGAGGCTTTAAGAGATGACTACATTGATTATGTACCAGAGCCTATAACACCTGAACCTTATAACCACCGAACAGCTTATCAGAGGATATGATTGACTTCACTAAATTTTGATTCCAGAGTTTACAGCCTTTTCAGAGGATCCAGATTTTAATCCTGCCAATTGTCATGTTTCAGATATTTCTAAAAATTATGTAAAGTCCGAGATGCATTGTTAGATACCTACCATAGTGAATTTTTAGGTACTCTAATTCATCAAGCTGTTGATAGAAAAAGTAGATATCGTCCCAAATCACACAAACTGACAAAAGTAGGAGATATCGTACTAATAAAGGAAGAATATACTAAAAGAAGTAATTATCATTAGGAATAATTTTGAAGATTTTTTTTAATGATCTGGGTGAAGTTACCCATGCTTTGGTCAAAAAGGGAAAAACCAACCGGGAGAAAAACCTCGTGTCAGACCGCCAAGATTAATGTTTCTAACCTTATCCCCATGTTGGAGAACACCCATTTTTGTCCTGACAGTCTTTCCCCTGAAAATAATTTCCCTGAAAATAATTTTTTAGGTAAATCCTCACGTCCCCGCAGGAAAGCTGCAGAAACCAGTGAGGCGAGGACAAGACAAATGCTTCACTAATTCATTTTTTGTTTTAATTTTAAATTTTACTGTATGTCCATGCATATTTTGTACATTTATTAGTGATGAAAATTTTTTCTTTGGAAAAAGTTTCCATCTTCTCCCCAGGACTATACAGAATAAATAAATTTTTAATGTACTTGCCTACAGCGGCAGGAAGGATTCGTAAATATGGAATTTTAGTATTACCAAAATAAGTAAAATAAGTACTTGGTACCGCTTACAGTCCTTCCCTGCTGCCATAGTTATGATCAGCAAATTGTTGACTCCTCCTCTTTTTGTTGTTTACGAGGAAACTTCGAGATCGGTGATGCGTGAGAAGTCAGTACTAGCAGTCCAAGCAGTTTGAGCAGTCGAGGCAGTTCTGCCAGTCCGGGCGGTCCTGTCAGAGCATTAGGGCAGTGAGCTATCCTGTAGGACCCACCACATACCCGTATGCCATTGAGCCCGTCTTCCATCGTCAGAGTGAGCCTGTCTTCCTGGAGGATGTCTTGGACGAGGCTCTGAGAATGTTATTAAGAATCAAGGGTCCCTCAAGAGGCATTGTGAAGTATTCCCTTGGTTCCATAATTTGGACGGCGTAATTGGTGGCCACCTGGATGTGCTCTGCCTCCTACGACTGATTTGTTCATCATCGTCTCGAATTTGACTCACCTTGGTGGATGATTTGTGGAGAAAAATCACGTTCTCCTAAGCATTGACTTCAATCCCTTCTTGCTCGGATGGACTACGGTGAGTACCAAGTATTTTTTGGGGCAAATGCTGAATGGTAATCGTAACAATCTCTTTGAGCCTTTGTCGCTGCCTATTAAAGTCCTTCCTACCTGCCATCGGTAGAGTACGGATATTCACGAATGTTTAATAGTTATAAAGGATTTTCTCTTGTCCTTACAGTGGTTTCGCAACTCTACTGAAGGTTGTTCATGGTTTATTGTACATAGCGGTAAGCTACTATTTGTTATTTCTGGATAAGTCAACATAAAATTGCAAGAATCTCCTTTAATGCAAACTTACACGGATATTAAATTATTTCAGGATAGGATTATCCAGCCTTGATTTGGTTGTCATACTTGGTTTTTCTTGTCTTGACCTACTTACAGTAAGGTAACAGTTTGCATATTCCTATGTATAAGTGCTTCTTGCCATATTATTCTTACCTATATAATTTAAATTAATTCTTAGGCTTCACCACTAACGTGCAATTTCTGTATTTCCCATCCAGGTATGGAGGAGAAGCTGATTATTGAAGAGGAAGAGCCCTGTGTCATGCACTTGACACATTTGCAATAAATAATAAATTTAAACATTTCAAAGGTGTATGAATTGACTTCCCTTCAGTATTTTTAAGTACCTTATAAGGTGACTTCATAGTTTTTCAGCTTACATTTGAAATAAACTGTTGGTAACATATGGAATGGTACAACTTTTTTTTTTCTCCAAAAGAGCATATTAATGTAAGGTAACAGTGCAGCAAATACCTATAAAAATACTTCAGTTCGTGATACAAGCATGAAATTTGGCACTAGTGCTCATTCTAACAGCCTCTTTTGAAAACCTGGATGTACACGCAAAATTTCAATATCGCCACCACTTTTCAAGATGTCCGCTAGTTGTTTCGATTTCTGACACTTTGAGTAAATCATTGTTGAAATAAATACATCAATCATTATTGAGATAATGTCTTCCAGGGTAGAAGAGTTAATTGAAGATATCACCAGAGCTCATACTACTATATTTACCATTGTGGCAATGATGGCTTATACAATAGCTACTTGAAACGTTTTGCTTGATAACTTTGCAACTACGAAAGATAGAGACAAGAAATAATTATCTATGCCTACATTTATGAGGCAAGAGAATCTGTTCCTAGCATTTCTACTGGGCTATTATGAATATTACAGCTTGGAAAGGGACCCCATAATGCTACTGAAAAGTATACAAGCACAAGACTATAATGAAGAATGATAAAGT
>NC_087209.1:32161935-32169435 GCF_015104395.2 Macrobrachium nipponense | reverse complement strand
ATTCATATACACACACACGCAAACACACACACACACACACACACACACATATATATATATATATATATATATATATATATATATATATATATATATATATATATATATATATATATATATATATATATATATATATATATATATATATATAAACCTCGAAAGCAAAGTAACATAATTACTATTGTCACCGAGTACAATATTTTCTCATAAGACTTAACCACGTTAAACCATGCAACAACCAGGCAACTAAACAACACTGACGTCATACTTAATGCATTACGTTTCAGAAAGGAGTGAGTTTAGAACAAATGATTTCGACATTTAAGATCTCATTACAACAAATCATCCCACTCTTAAAGGAAGCGCATCTCCCACCACGCATCTCATTAATCTTTTTTTTTTTTCTTCTTCTTTTTATTTTGCTCACTGAAGCATGATGATTGAGTTTGCAGGGCTTGAAAATCTTCTTTCATATACGCTGATTGCTTACTCAAATGCATCGGGAGAACAGTAATCAAGTAAAGCCGAAAATAAGTAGGTAAATTATGAATAATTAATGAAAGAGAACGGAATAGAAATGCAATGGTTAATTCCGCTTGACGTTCTATACACAATTGGGCTTTGTCTCTCGTCGTGAATGCGGATAAATACAATCTTCATCAATAAATACAATAATTACAAATGCATGAACAGGGGGGAATTCGCATAAAATAAATCTCTCTTTTTTTTTTCTAAGAAAATCTGACTAATACAATCGTCTGGAAATGCGGATCATGAATACATCTCGATTTCTTGATCTTTCACGCGACGTCTTAAAAGTGATTTGGACAATTTATTCAATCTAATTTGTATTTTCAGAACTGTTGTATTATTAGAAATACGTCTATCGTTTAAATACTCTGTCCGTTGGTTTAGTTTGCATCTGCGTTTTCTACCCTCAATCTTTTATTGTGCTGAAAACCGCTTAGTAGCGCCATCTGTCACTACGACGTCATTAGAAGATTCTATAAAAATAGAGCCAATAACAAGGATGACTACGAACAAGACGAAAGTCCTCACGATGATGATGGAAGCTGAATCGAAATCTATTATGTTTTAGTAAATAAGGCCAGGTTCCAAAGTTAAGTATATCTTAGTCTAACCAGACCACTGAGCTGATTAACAGCTTTCCTAGGGCTGGCCCAAAGGATTAGATATTTTTCAACGTGGCTAGGAACCAATTGGTTACCTAGCAACGGGACCTGCAGCTTATTGTCGAATCCAAACCGCGTTATATCGAGACAAAATTAATTTCTAATCACCAGAAACTAATTCCTATGATTTCACATTGGCAGAGCAGGGAATCGAACTCGGGAGTACCGATTCGGTTGGCAAGCACATGAACCACTCGTCCAACAAGTTCCAGAGACCAGTTCGTTACCCAAAACGTAAATTGGCATTATTTGAGGTTTGGAGAAGTCTGAGACTGTGGTTGGGAATTTACTTGAGGTTACTATACTAAATTTCTGTTATGTCTTATAGAGGGGATTTTAACAAATTAAATATCAAATGCAAGGCTAACTCAGCAGATATCACCGGTATCAGGACAAAATCCCCCCTGTCAGAATTTCCCGTTTTCTACCGTGGAAGATTATGAGTCTCTTAGAGCGAGAAATCAACTTTCGAGATGTTCAGATGAATCAGATTATTTCTGGCGTCGTTAGTGAACTACCTAGAGAGAATTTCAAGGATGCTGTATCAGGAATCAAATCAGTTGTGCTAACATACCAAGAAAAAACGTATTTAGATTATCTTAGAGGCATTGCATTTAATTTAGGGTTTTAAACACATGTTCAGTCTTTGAAGAAACAATTCATCATTTTCCCTGAAATTTGCATTTTCCTCAAATATTTTTATTGTTAAGAATTCCATCTCCTAAGATGAAAGCTAAATTAGTTCAAAAAGATTCTATCAGTAATAAACTAGAACTATATATGCAATAACAAATGTAAAACCAGCAAACGACTATACAAGTATTTTAATATATTTCTGTTTGGAACTATATAAGGAATAAAAAATAAAACAAGTTACTACTATTATTGGTTGCTTACATTTCATGACTTTAAATTTATCCCGGGGGATTTTGTCCATGAGGGATTTTGTCCTTCGGGGGATTTTGTCCTAGAACCGATCTCACCGATGCTTCATGAACGATTGCTCTTCATTCATGCAATTTTTTATAACTACAAAATTTCATTGTGTTCACAAATCATATACTCTAAAACTTATTAGTTCTTACATACCCTTTTAATTCAAGTCTATATAAAGGATGTTTCTTAACATTTTGTCATTGAACTGTAAGTGGCAACCCCAGAAAGCAATATGCAAATACTGACACATGTACACATATGAACAGCAGTGAAATCACATTTAAAGATTTCAATTTAATTATTACCGTTTTTCTCGTGTGGACTGTTTCTGTCTACATTTACTATATGTGTGTCTGAGTATGAGAGAGAGAGAGAGAGAGAGAGAGAGATCTTTAGGGGTGAGAACCGAACGACGTTTGTGGTTCAGATTAGAGCTGGATATCTAAGAGCCTTAAAAAGACTTATTTTTCTCAATTTATTACATTATGAAATGTATTTCTCTGTGTTCCATATATGGTAAGAGTGAGGCAGTAATATCTCAAGTTCTCAGACATGCGAAAAGCCCAAGTCTCAATGTCGCAATTTGGTGTCTTTGTCAGGAACATAGTGGCGTTGACATACTTCAACCTCCTTCAGTATCGCGGATTGAAGTCATGAATTCGTGGATTCGTGGATGTAGTGCGAGTTATTTTTCCAGCACACGAAGCTGTCGGACCTATTTTTTGCGATTTTTATTGTTTTTCAAAGTTAGAAGATGTGTGCAGATGCCTATTTTCCACTGAACCCTATTTTCATATGATTTACTTCAGTTTATATTTCCTCAGTGTGATGTTCTTACCCTTTAGTCAGCTGTAAGCCCATTTAGAGTGGGAAACATCTGTTGGTAGGTGGAAACACATGTTCGGAGTTGAGAAATATGGGTGTATACATGCACACATAACATACATATGTATATATATATATATATATATATATATATATATATATATATATATATACACATACATACATACATATATATATATATATATATATATATATGTGTGTATACATATGAATGTATGTTTGAACGTGCATGCGCGCGCGCGTTTCGCTGTGCCGGTGGTTTAGTGTAAATGCCAGTGGGTTACCTTACAAAATTCTAAGAAGCTTCTTAGAATTTTTCTAATTCCTATCATCACAACATCACTTTCACCATGGAAAAAGAATACAACTCCAAGCTAGCATTTTTAGATATACTCGTAACTAAAGATAAATGACAAGTTTAATGCATCAATATTCAGAAAGAAAACTTTTACTGGTCTGGGGTCTAACTTTTATAGCTTTTGTTTTATCAATTTTAAATTGAACTCTATCTACACCCTTATGCATCGTGCTTTATCTCTAACATCGGACTAGGCCCTCTTTCATCAAGAAATTGTCTTCTCACAGCAATACTTCACTAATAATTGTTTCCTTATTCATATTCTTCACAGAATTCTCAAAAAACTTCTAAATATGAAATTCTCCAATATGCCGTAGTGTTATGACCTGCCTAAACTCCCATGATATGCAACGTTTCCTTTCTTATATTAAGACAAATTTCGGAGGGATTTCTTGAAAATCGCCCAAAAATATATTGGGGTTATCGATCTGAAATTAATACCTAAGAACCCTAAAAGTTTTGGCTCTCTTTTAAGGTTTAAGGATCGGCTACCGCCTTTGATGTCGTCTGGTGTTGCCTATGAGTACAATTGTACTAAATGTAATTTGGGAAAATATATTGTATCCACCAGGCGGCTTCTCAGGGTGAGGGCCGATTCCCACAGAGGGATAAGTTATAGAACCGGATGCCGATTGACTAATCCAGAATCCTCTAATATACGCAGCCATACAATTAAATGCAAAACGGAAATCAGCTTTGAAGATATTTTAAGATTATTGGTTATACAAACAACTCAGAAGAACTGGTTATTCTTGAAACCTTAAATATTAAACGACTTCCTTCTCTGAACCAAAGACAATAAACGAAAGATGGGAAACTGACTATTTATACCATTAAAAAAAACGTCATCCAACCCGTCAGGATGCGCGCCATCTATTGATTATGCCCTCAACTAAAACTCGGCTGTGGCGTAGCGCGGCTTTTTAAATGTTAAATTTTATTCTTATGCTCCAATAAACTTCTCTTTATAAATTATTGAATACTAAATCGATTAATATTGCTTGTTAACATGATTATAGGGCTCTATCATAGCTTATGACTTATATATTAGGCATTTCTGAATCATTAAATAAAATCCTTCAGTTAATGTAACTTAATTGCTAAGTATCTTTATCTAAAATTGAGAGGGCAGTTAGAATGAAACAAACTTATTCTCATATTATCTTATTATTTCACCAATATAGTATACAGTAATTATTTTCCTTTTTTGGGCTTTGTGCTTATGATTGTATACTGTACATACCTAAGCAACTGTACACAAATGTTCTTGCAAAGAACATAAACAAAGTAAAAGAAATGGCACATGCTTCATTTGCATGCAATAGTCATACAAGTCATGCAAACAAAACATGCATATATCAGAATTTAAATAGCAAACAAAGCATGGGATGATCAAAACCAATAATATGAAATCAAAATGAAAAAGCAGACTTAACTTGCATGCTGATTAGGCAAAAGTTAAGCAATATTTGTTAATAAAACTAAAAAAAGTACAACAACAAAGTAGTAAAAGTAAGGTACCCTTTTATAACAAATGCAATGCTGTATTTTACAGAATACTGTATAAGCAAAAATCTAGGTTTAACTTAATTTCCATAAAAAGCAAATAAAAATTTAAATCACAAATCAAATAGGAAACAAACCTATTTATAACAATTTATTAAAATCTCATAGCCCAATTGTGGGAGTTCTCAAAAATGCATATTCAATTGGCACCCTTTTATGAAGGTAATGTAAACAACACTTCTGCCTGGTATTTTCTATAGTATGCCATTTCTGCAAGAAGCATGCACATTCCTAAAAAAATTTGAAACAATTATTCTAATTGACTTGAACCATGTTTCTTTTTGCATCATGTACAGTACAAGCAAATATCATAGTTTTTCACAACTTGTTTTGCCAATTTATTACTACTGTATTACTGCGTACATTTGCTGCCAAATGGTAAATTTACTTTGGAATACTATGTGGGGTGTTGGTACCAATTACAAGATTTCATTAAAAAAATTGAACAATTATGAGCATATAATGCAGAAAACTTAGATGAAACGGTAAGAATGGATCTTGTGGAGCAGATATGCTGGTTTGCATGTAATTTTCTTTATTTTTGAATGCTTTTATCCATACATATAGGAAAATTCAATCATAGATTAAAAGGTTAGTGAACTTGAAATTAAAGTAAGTCACTCTAACTTAACTAACCTACTTATGCTCTCCCATATGAATGCTCCCACAAGATACATCCTTCCTGATGGAACAACTTTGGTTCGCTAAATAGTTGCTTATTAATGAAAAATTAAGGTAAACATTTATAACTACAACCCAATGGTAAGCTGCTGAGAATATAACATAACTAACAGTATATATACAGTATATCAAAGTTGCTGTGAGAAGCCTATCTGAAAAGGCATGGAGACCCAATATTCACGAATTGTATGACAGTGATAGGAATTGGTATGTTTATTTCATATTTCTAGAGATTTTCAAGATATGCAAATATAACTTTAAGGTATTTATTTGAAATACAATTGACAAGAATGACAAGAAAATATAGTTTTTCTAGTTGATTTTGATATGTTTTGCAAGATAGCTTCATTTCCATTGCAAATTACTGTTGACATGGTTAGGTAACTGTTGGCATGATTATGGTACCGCTGATATGGTTAGGTTTACTGTTGACATGATTAGGCTACTGATGTACATTACCAGGAAGGTTAGGTTGGTTGTTGGGGTTTCAAATGGCAAATATTTTTTCTAGTCGAAAATCACATGTAAATAGTATTTTCTTTCCGCTTAGAGGCGTCCACCGTATTATAAATATTTTCCAATATTTATTTCGGAATAACACTGCACCGACATTCAATTTTGCTTTGGTCTATTTTATTTCTTCATTTTCTCTAAAAGTCATCATGTACTTTGTAACAGATGTAATGATTTTATTACCTTTCTTTATTCTGAGGAAAAGCATGAAAAATCAGATGGGGAAAATCATTTTCGTCCTATTGCAAACCACACACGGGTGATGATGGCTACGCCCACTCATGATTGAAATTGAATGCCCGCTTTGTGAAAAATAAAGTAAACAAACAGACGATGTAGGCAGGTGAAATGCTACCGCCATCTTCATTTCATGCCAGGAACTAAATTGTATGCGGCCGATGCGGCTGTGGCTTGAGCTTCCCATCTTTCGTGTATTGTCTTTGTCTGAACTGTCAAACAACCACTGTTCCCTTGTATTTGTCTTAACTCTCTGCCTTTCTCTGAAAAAATATGTTTTTGTATGTTTTATTCTTAGTGCGACCTTATCCTCTGGAATGGTAGGTTAACCTCCAGTGTTTTCAAGTGTGTTTATCTAAGTATGTTGTCTGGTTTTTACTATTTTATTTCCAAGTGCGCCTGCTTTTGTGATGTTGTCTTTTCTTAACGATTTTATCTTTTTACTCTGTTTTTTTATCAGTTTCCTTCGCCCGCTTTTTAAATTAAAATGTTGTATATGGCTCTTTTAATTAACTTATATTTATATATTGTATCTTATTGTTGTAGATCTCCTTGATGACGTGATTACGAATCATGGAAGCTTGGAATAAATGGATAATGTGTCATCTGGTTCTGTATTCCTGCCCTAGATCAGGATGTAAATATATATATATCATACATATATATATATATATATATATATATATATATATATATATATATATATATATATATATATATATATACACACACACACACACACACACACATATATATATATATATATACATACACACACACACACACACACACACACATATATATATATATATATATATATATATATATATATATATATATATATATATGTGTCTATCACATTACCGTGATTCACGGTAATGTGATAGACTTATATACTGACTACGTGCGGGCAAAAGCACTACCACGCAACTGTATGCAGTCTCCAAAACAAAATAATACCTATACGCGGCAGGTATTCGAGGTGGGAGGCGGCATATACTTATATCTCTTGAGGTGGCGGAGAGGTCTGGGGCTTCACTGCCTGTCTTGGAATTGAGAGGCCGCTGGTTTGCGCCTGTCGATCGCCAATTCTATTATCGCTTAATAAATTCCCCCTCGGTTAAACATATATGAAAATATATTGATTCCGAGGTAGAGCGAATTAGATAT
>NC_087209.1:32138067-32156435 GCF_015104395.2 Macrobrachium nipponense | reverse complement strand
GTGTGAATTTGATATTTATCACTTGGCGTTATGTTAACACCTGTTGTTCAATCAGTGATGAATAACAGAAATTAAACCAACTGAGGTAAGTTTTAATCAACGGTCTTCTTAAAGAAATCTATTGACGACAGGCCTTATCCAATTATATTATTATTACTAATATTATTACTATTATTATTCATGCAAGAAGCTACATGGGCCACTGACTTGAAATTCAGGCTTCCAAAGAATGTGGTGTATATTTGAAAGAAGTGCATATTTGAAAGAAGTTAGAAAAGGCAATTGGAAAAAAATACTGAAAGAATAATATACCAGTCATTATAGAATTAAAACAATAAATTGATATATAATATATATAATTATATATATATATATATATATATATATATATATATATATATATATATATGTTACGTATGAAGCCTGGCCTTGAAGGGCTCAAATACGTAAACGGAAATAGTTGAGGGAAAAAACAGAATAAATTACTTGAACTTACCGTAAAAAGGATTTATAGTGATAATTTACTCTAGAGGAAAAGGTCGCCAGAAACTCAGCTAATTACTTTACATCTATTTATTTACAAGAGGCTGCTTAACAGCCAGGGAAAGTAAATGCAACTGGTCCACACGTGGACTTGTATATCTCACAAGAGGATGATAGTTGGCTTAAAATAAGATTCACGTAAAAGCTGGTTTCGAAATCTTGCGGTAATGCAACACTTGCGGCCGCAAAGACTTGGAAACGTGACTCAGGGAATCTGGAAAAAGATCCCAGATTAGACAAGATAAAAAAAAAGAAAGGACTTCTTGCACACGTTACGATTATTCAGTTTTCTCTAACACTAGGGAAAAGGAACTCTAATGTTTAACTGAGGTATGCACTGAAGACTTAGTCTTTAACAAGTCAAAAGGGGAAGCACATGGCCCGATGATGACAAAGAGCTTTTGATGTAAGAGGGATAAAAGTGAGAATTGAAAATGAAGTTAGCAAGAGTTGTTTGTAAGTAAAGGAGCTGGGTTGGAGTTTACACTTTCTAGACGTACCTTAATTACTTGAGGCTTAGACATGTGTCGTGCTCTGGAGATAGTCCACCAGCGTTTGAACAGAGGGCTGACGTCCCGTCAGAGGAGGAGAGTGGAGGTGCGTCTGCCTCGCTGTAGGAGTCGCTTGTGACTGAGAAAGATGCTGGTTCTCTGTGAATCACGGGGCTTCCATACACCGCCTTGGGCACTACCTGAAAGTGGTAAACAACTGCCAGCAAATTGGGAAGGGAAATAGGTCTTATTGTAGAAGTCCCTAAAATCCATCTCGAGGCCTAGCTACTCTCGTGACTTGCCTATCTTACCCTAAGCTTCCATCAGACCGGAAATTCCTTTCCAGCCTTCCTACCACGTGCTCTCTCCCAAAATCAGTTGCTTTAGGAGAAAACATGGCTCCTCATTCATAACTCCAATTAATTAAATACTGCTGGGAAGGCGAGGGCGGTCCATAAAACGTAGCAATAATATATAATCTTGACCTACGCTTTTTCATTTTTTCTTGTGGCTTTTTCAAAATATAATTGATTTCCCTGGCACGCACACACACACACCAACACACACACACACATATATATATATATATATATATATATATATATATATATATATATATATATATATATATATGTTGGAGTTAATTGGTTTCCCTGGCCCACCCTCACACACACACACACACACACACACACATATGTATATATATTTATATTGTGACGAAGTGCCAAGTATCTGGTTACTACACTTACCATTCATTAACTAATACCTCACAAAAGCCAGACACCTGAACCCTCATCACAGGTACTAAACGACTGAATACTCTAAAGGCAAAAGTGATCCCTTAACAACTTACCAGTATTGCAGAAAATCAGACTAAGTTCATCAAAACAGGGTGAGGTAATCTGTAAGTAATTAAAATTAATCAAAGGGCATCACTCCATCAACTACTTTAAAATTCTAAGTATTTCCCTGATTTCAAAAGTCTAAGTACTTCTCTGGTTCTAAGTCACTTCAAGTTACTTGAAGGAAAACAGATCAATTACCACTCTATGTTTCTACCTAACATCAATATAATCAAATGCAAATATACTGGTTAGAAATGAAAATACTTATAAAAATTTTTAAATACAAATTTTTATTTTGAATAAACTCAAAAATTTATAAGTGAAATTCACAATATCAGGGAAAATTACTGTTACTTGAAAACAAAGTAGAGTTCAATTAATTCTTGAATCAATTAAGTAAAATTAAATCAAGATTAATTTATCACAAAATTCAAGAAAATTAATTCAATCAAAATTCAAAAGTGTTAGGCAATAACTGAAAATTAGAAATTAATTCACAAGTGCTAAACAATAATAAAACTTGAAAAGAATTCTAAGGAAATGCAAATTAATTCACAAGTGTTAAATTTAATTAAATGTGCAATGGTTAATTAATGAAAATAAGTAAGTTAATTAAATTGTGAATGCAAATGAAAATACAGGAAAATGTGGAAAATATCAGTTTCAAAAAGTATTAATCACACAGAATATAAAATAAAAAGGCACACTTCAATAAGAAAATGGACAAATGCACAAAAGATAAAAATCACTTCAAATGAATAAACACAAAACACAAAAATTTGCAATGTGTAAAAGTGTAAATCTTTTCACTCAAAACATTGTAACTATTAGTTTTTACCAAACCTTCGTAACCATCTGTTATTAGTTATTAGTTATTAGTTGTTACCTAACCACTGTTCCTATCAGTTATTAGTTGCAACTAATAAAAATATAAAAAACTTTACCTTTTTAGTATAACAATTTCTTTCTTTCTTGCTGCAGCTTGTTTCACACTTTCACAAAACCAGGCACCGTTACAACAACAATGTTTGTTCAGATTCCACAAAAAAACACTAAATAATATTAAATAAACTCTAAGAACTATCAAATCTGAAATTTACAAATTATGAGATACCACTCAATAAGTACGAAATCGTTTCATTACTTTAAAATCAAGTGCTATGTGATGGAGAGAGAGGGAGAGAGAGAGAGAGAGAGAGAGATATGATTGCTTTGAGAATCTACGCCCGAATGGAAAACTTCTCCCTTACGGAAGCTGGACAGGAGATGACACATAACGTTTTAAGACTCCATTCTTTCTAGAAGCTTCGAAATCTTACGCAACTTTACATACAAAATGTGTAATCTGCACGTGGCTTTGACAAAGACATACGCGTATGAGACCAGTCTGTTGAAAAAAAGACACGTACTCGACTTGATCGACCGAAGCAGAAGTCCCTTATCACACATGATGACTGAATCCCAAAACACAATGGAGGCTCGAGCTCGCTTATGAAACGTGTTGACAGATTTTGAAAAACAACTCTAGCTTTGAACGGACAAAGATATTCTCTCTCTTTCTACATTCAACGTTATATATTCTTTTTATATATTATGTTATGCGAAATCTGAACACACATTTTAAACATCCTAACTCTAAGCTATCTAGGAATCTGAAAATATGTTGCAAAATCTTACACATAATATTTTATACAGTCAAAGAGGGGAAATATGCATTTTGAAAGTAGCAATATATAACAATATATATATGTGTATATATATATATATGTGTGTGTGTGTGTGTGTGTGCGTGTGTGTGTGTGTGAGGATGGGCCAGGGAAACCAATTAGCTCAACATATATATATATATATATATACTATATATATATATATATATATATATATATATATATATATATATATATATATATATATTTATGATATATTTTAGCCCGGCCTTGAAAGAGCTCCGATACGTAAACAGGAAAAGTTGAGGGAAAACAAGGTGAATTTACTTGAACTTACCGTAAAACGGATTTATAGTGATAATTTACTCTAGAGGAAAGGTCGCCAGAAACTCAGCTAAATACTTTACAGCTATTTATTTACAAGAGGCTTGTACTGGCCTGGAGAAAAGTAAATGCTACTGGTCCCCACGTGGACTTATATTCTCTCACAAATGGAAATAGCTGGCTCAAAATGGAATTTGTAAAAGCTGGTTTCATAATCTTGCTGGGAATCTGGAAAAGGATCCCAGATTAGACAAGATAAAAGAAAAAGGATTTCTTGCCCCAAATTATGATTGTTTGTTCTCTAACACTGGGGAAAAGGAACTTTAATGTTTCACTGAGGTATGTAATGACTTCATTTGTCTGAGAAGCTGGCCTGAGAGAGCGGTTACCAACACTTGGAATGAAACTAAGTTAAAATGAATTCCCCTAACCTATCACAGACAAAAGAATTGTACACTTCTTTTGCCGTAACTATTAGTAGAACACTCCTAACTAGCTAGGCTTTCTAATACAGCAATAAACCCTGGCAAAGCACTTCCTAGTTTGATCTGGTACTTTCTGGCATCTATTCTACACACGTGTTAGTGTGAGCTCATACAATACACAATACAAAATCACAGAGAATTCGCGGGGCAAATTGTTTGCTTGCCGCTAAAATAAAGCTCTGGCGCTTTCGCCGTTACAATAATAATATTTCTACTTACACTCTTTTAAGCACTTCGTAATAAAAATACTTAAACGTACCTTACGCAAACATTTGTTATAGAATAATCATATTAAATGAGTGGTATACCTTACCGTGAGCCAGTGTGCGTCTTCCGCGCAAGTGTGCTTTGTTTTTTTCGCTTTGAAAAACATTTACATTCGTTTTACAAGGGATAACGCGATTTACAAGCTTTTTTTAAAGCAAGCTGAGATTCGATGCTGGCAAGCAGTCATCATTTTTACGTATGAGCCCGGCCTTGAGAGAGGCTCCGATACGTAAACAGGAAAAGTTAAGGGAGAACAAAATGAATTTACTTGAACTTACCGTAAAACGGATTTATAGTGATAATTTACTCTAGAGGAAAGGTCGCCAGAAACTCAGCTAAATACTTTACAGCTATTTATTTACAAGAGGCTCGTACTGGCCTGGAGAAAAGTAAATGCTACTGGTCCCCACGTGGACTTAATATCTCTCAAGTGGATGATAGCTGGCTCAAAATGGAATTCGAAAAAGCTGGTTTCATAATCGTGGGTAATGCAACACTTGCGGGCAGAGAGACTTGGCACGTGACTCAGGGAATCTGGAAAAAGGATCCCAGATTAAACAAGATAAAAGAAAAAAGGATTTCTTGCCCAAATTAGTATTAATTAGTTCTCTAACACTGGGGCAAAGGAACTCTAATGTTTCACTGAGGTATGCAATGACTTCATTTGTCTGGGACGATCACACAAGGGGAAGCATGCGGCCATGAGGCAGTAAGAGGAAACAAAGGGATGAGTTCTTTTTGGAATGGAAGTTTGAATTGGGAAAATGGGGATCAAATAGATAATAGGATGTAAGGGACTGGCAATATGCTGTTTCACAAGACGTACCTGGATGTCGTGTTCAGTGGATCTTTGTAGAAAATGTGGCGCCCGGCTTTGTCTTAGGTCTGGGTCTCTTGGCGCGCCAGTACGCCATGGATAGGCCTAAATGTGGGAAGGCTGGCTGCGGACATCCGTCCGAGGTCACGAACTGCAGTCGACTGGGACAGTTCGCAGGTGTCTTGCCTGGGTGTTGGGGGTCAGCTTAACCCCCCACGAGCAGGGCAAATCCTGGAAACAGAACATACAGCCAGCAGAGGGTTCACAGGAAAAAGAGCTTAAGATATAGGCTTAAGAAGTACCAGTCTGCCTACATCCCTCCCTTCGAGATACGTCCCTAAAGCTGACAAGAGACTATATTCTCCCTTCTCACAGGAAATTCTTAACCCTGGACGGCTAGCGTTGGTTTCCCGCCCAAATCAGCTGATATTTGGAGGAAGATGGCTGCCGTTTTACAAAGCAAAATAATTCATTAATTACTGGGTAGACGAAGAGATCTATAAACGTAACAATATATATACATATATGTGTGTGTGTGTGTGTGTGTGTGTTTTGTGTGTGTGTCTGTGTGCGTCCGTGTGTGAGGGTGGGCCAGGGAAACCAATTATAATATATATATATAATATATATATATATTAATATATATATATATATATATATATATTACATACATACATATATATGAGTGTGTGTGTGTGTGTGTGAGTGAGTGTGTGAGGGTAGGCCAGGGAAACCAATTAACTCCAACATATTTCTTTATTTCTGTTGAATAGTGAATAAATTACTAAAAAGGTTACTGCTGTAAAAACTTCGAAAATCATAAGAAAATTAAAATTCACCAAATGCATTACAACTAAAAAAAACACAAAATAACAAAAGAATGTATTTGGTGAATTTTAATTTTCCTATGATTCTTTAAGTTCTTACAGTAACTTTTTTAGTAGTCTATTTATTATTCAAAGAGATGCCTGATGGTAATAAAGAAATTATTACGAAACGTCGGAAATAAAGAAATATGTTGGAGATTTTTGGTTTCCCTGGTCCGCCCTCACACTGATGTTGTCTTGCTGGCTGTTGCCTACCCTGATTTTGATAATATATATATATATATATATATATATATATATTATATATATATATATATGTATATATATACACACACACCACACACACACACATATATATATATATATATATATATATATATATATATATATATATATATACAATAGATTAGTCAAATACAAGCAACAAAACAGAAACTTGCCATTTTACAGTCCATGGAATCATAACTAGTTCAATACAATATCCAGATATGTAATGTTCATTTACCACTTTATCTCGATACAATACAATAATTATCATCTCTACATTTTACCATGAAAAGATAAATGAAATAAATGCAAGGTTTTCAAATCCTGTATGACATAATTCCATAAATAAATATATTCAGCAACATTTCATTCATACATAAGCTAACGGCTCATCTAATAACTAAAAATTGAATATTAAGGATCTATAATGATAAAATCCCAGTGGATATTTTCTTGTATGTCCACACCCGGGTGACAGTAGGGGAGACACGACACGACACAGCCACCCACCCCCAGCAAACCGGTTTGTCCATCTGGGTGGGGGCTGGGTAGGATTGGGAAGTTAGGGAAAAAGCAGCACCGGGTTCCAGAGCGCGTAGCGCCCGTCGACATCAAGCTGGTGATATAATATTCTCGCAAGCGCAGTCACACAGACAAGAACGAACCACTAGACGCCGGAGCTGTACAGCTAAGGTGTGACTGACACCGGATCTCTCCTCACTGATGAATTAAGCGATCCACTTGGCCACAGATATTGGCTAAAGACTTGGAAATCCTCGGGGATATGAAACTGCAATGCCGGGTCCTCCAGATGAATCAAATTGCCTTTTGAGTGACGTTTGACGTATTCCGGGGAGGATAGGAACGAGACCTTAACCATAAAAGAATAAAGAGTATTGAATTTCGGAATCTCTTGGAAACTGTTAAACAATATGCTAATCATGAAATATTACGAAGGATAAAAACCGATTTTTACAATCAGTTATTAGAATTCTATTTTTAATCTAAGATTCCGTAGTGGAACGGTTAAATGCCAGAAATTTACTTGCGGCCAAAAGGCTTCGGACGCGTAATCCAGACCTGGAACGCGCTCAGAAGCCTTTGATGCTCAGCCGTAAGCGACCTGATTTTCCTATTATTTTGTTTCCAAATAACAGTTCTTGAGCACAGGGTTTCTGCGTTCGAGACAGAAATCAGCATGAATTAGAGAAAACGATAAATTACTGTTCTCACGCATATATATTTATTTATGTGTGTGTATAATATATATATATATATATATATATATATATATATATATATATATATATATATATATATATATATATATATTTATATATATACACATATATGCACATACATACACACACATACATTACTGTAAGAGTTAGCCTTCCACACCCTCATCCTATTTAGAAAAAAAAAAAAAGTGGCAAAACACTTTTCTATTCGGTTAACTTCAACTCGTGATACGTACTTTTTATATTGGTTTTAGGGACGTTTTCACATAATATAAAAAATTACAACTCATTATCTTTACAATGACATCAAGTTCCTTGACGTAGATTTGTGTATAGTTACAGGAACTAAATCTATAAATTTGGTTAATTCGTACAATAAACGTCATCATGAATCAAACAAAGCCTTTCCCTTTTTGGAGAAATGTTAGACAATCCGTTATTTATTGTTTTGAATAAACACGCGTTGATAAAAGATAGAACTGAATATACATCATTCTAATATATAACCATAAACAATAATTTTTTTCTCCTAAATGATGGGAATACTATTCCTTACTGTGTATGATTACATCAGCAAAAAGTATGAAATTGACGTGCGGTGTAAACTGTGAGCATTTTCGAGTTACTCGAAGTACAGTAGTTGCCATTTCCTAATTCAATTCCTATTTTCCTCCACTACATTTACTCTCCAAGTGCCTTTCGGAAATCTTTTCCGAAAGATCTACATTCCTGTAAAGTTTTTATTTAGAATCTTCAGTATGTTATCTTCCAGGTAACCAGTACTAAGCAACCTGAAAATAAACTTATCTTCCGTATGCAGAGAATGGTTTTGCTAATTCGCATAATAATTAATAACAAACGTCAACCGCTAGAATGCCCCAGGACCCACTTAGACCGGTCAGACGGACAGAGAACCAATTTACGCTCTCTCTGGGGAGTGACGTCAGCTGATCCACATCTCACCTGCCTGTGCCCTCTCCCTCTCTCTCCTGCCTGCTCCCTATACCTCCCTCTTGATTGATTTGGATATCCTAGAATAACAGACAGCATATTTATCATGTCTATAGTATATTTCTGAGAGAGGAATAAATATATAACTCTTATGTTACTGTAAAGTATATTTACACAGTTTATGTACAAATGATGTACATACATAGGTTAACACAGTTATGTTTGCTTGTTCTGCATACTATTATTACCTTATCACTTTCATATGTTTTTTACTTTCACTTCTGTAAGTCTCGTCTTTTTTTCTTATTTGTCCTAGTATGTTATTTGACTTTCTAATTTTAAAGAACACTGATATTTTGGCAAAGAAGGCTATGACATAATTTGGTAAATCAACTCAATTTCGGATACTATTTTTTACAATCCTGTAGATTGACTCCATGCACAGTTTGAAATACTTCCCTCATTGTAGTTAATTGAGGATAAAATGACTCTGAGGGAGCATACAGTTCACCTCTGTTTACTTCGTCTGTCTACCTCTTTTCCTTGGTCACATATTCACTAGCTTTCTTACTTAAGTGAGGATATTTTACACAACACTTCCTTACAATAGGCCCACCAATGTATCTAAGAGATTCTTCTTCTATAACTACATCAATTGATTTACATCCATGTTCATCATCTTCAATCTCATCATCTACATCATTTTCCAGCTCACACCGAACACTCAAGTCTTTGAAACAGTAACTAGTAATGTAAAGTTCGACTGCTAGATGTCTTTCACAAAAAGTATTACCTTTAGTATTTGTTTTCATCAGGCTATTACTTGTAGATAGACAGTCTAAATTATCAGTAGTTACGTTTGCTTTCTCCGATAGTAGAGCAACATCTTTTCCTAAGAGTAATCTCTTTAACCTGAATTTAACAGTGAGAACATTAGGGTGCTCATATGGCCCATGCATTTGTTGTATGCACCCAAATAAATGTTCCAATTATCTTGATTTAATTTTCTAGTCAAAATGTATTCTACACCGAAAGACTTACGAAGCATTTTGTGCAAGCCAATTAGTGAGTGAGAAGATAAGGATAAGACAACACCTTTCTGAAACGCTGTGAATCGTTTACTCTCATTGTTAACTACTTCCGCCATTCTATGCAGAATATTTATTTGGTCACATAAGTTGACACCAAATGCATTACGTGACTGTTTGTCCGCAAACTTATGAGAAGAATTTATACACTAAACCATACTCGGTCTTTGTCGCTGTTAACAATTCTCTGATACAGACATCAGATATGAAATTACCACCCTTCAGATAAAACCCAGAATCAACAAGATTATTCCTTATCAGTTCAACAAAAACAGTCAAAGATTAATGACACATTTGCATAAATACACAGTTCAAACAGTTCAACAAAACATACAAAAATTGCTGTACATTACTATAAATACATAACAATTCCTTAAACACAACACCTCCCTCCAATAAAACCTGTAACAAAGCTTTAAACACACACACACACACACACTAATACATAGTACTGCATTATAGTTTAATCACCTTGAGGCATAAAGAGAGACAGAATTGCATCATCCTTTAATGTTCATTGTCGCTTAGGAGTATCAATTCTAAGGAGTCTGAATTTCATGTCATCTTTGTAGTCAGTGTCAGCAAAATGCACAGAGCATACCGCTGCATTACCAGCATTTGTGCTATCAGTGCGACAACAGCAATGAATCAACCCATCGTTGTCTTAAGTTCTTTTGCCCTTGGAAAACGAAAGTATTGTACTTCTGATCCTGATGTCTTTCTTCTTGTATTATAGCACACATATACTGAACAGATGGTTAGCATATCTGCAGAATTGAAGTATGCCTAGTGGAAAAATATTATAATGAAAAGGTGTACACACGAGGGTGAATTGGGTCAGGCTGGTGAACAAGACTGCAAGTCAGTGCATGTAGAGGCGCAGCTGGCGTCATCACTTATTCCCACTGCGTGCTCTACCTGCGCGCCGTCTAACCTGTTTAAGGCCCCGTCCACACGGTCGAGCTTTGGTCGACGAACTTTGTCCGATGTGACGTCAGAAGCAGAGAAACAGCGGGGAAAGTCAGAACTTTACGACAGTTTCTCCGCTTCTCTGCTAAGTGGGTCCTGGAATGCCCAAGCTCCAAGGATCTTATTTAAACCGGCTTTATAACGATATACGTCACCGTAACGTCACTATAGCGACTTCCTAGGGAAGGGGTGGGCAAACTACTTCCAAACAATTGAGTTACTTTGTATTTCAAATAAATACATTTCATGTGAATCTTCTACAGTACTTTAAAATATTAATTAATTAAAATTAACTGCATCTTTTCTTTATTAAAAGCCTAAAGCCTTTTATTTTGTCTATTTCAAATATTAATTATTTTGTTTAATATAGTATGCGGCCCTATAAAAAGGTAAATTTTTTAATGTAACCCTTGCACTGAAAGTTTGGCCACCCCGGTCTTAAGGTAAAAACAGAAGAAACAAACGAATCAATGAGGAAATTCGCATTTGTCGGCTGCCCTAGTCTGAGGTTTGCAGCGGGAGGAGTTAAATGACGTCACCAGGAAACTTTGAGTTTTCCATCCAAGCTACTCGTGACTCCCAGAACGTTTCTGAAGAAAAGGTGAATTAAAAACGAACATTTAATTTTGGTCTGTGTTTGTACGTAATTGTAAGGTCTGACTGGTGTGGAAGTAGAATTTATATTTTGAATTACATTGCTTTATGACTGAATGAAAGTAATTCTAAAACAGTCAAACACTAATTAATTTTTTGGGTGTACTAAACTGATTATAGGGTTTGCTGTAGGAGAATTTTAAGAAATCATACGTCTGACAGTACCTGCAAAACAAGGGGGAGCGACAGGTGAAAAATGAAACTAAATCCTTAAAACTGGAGGAAAATGTGACGTAAAAACGAAATTTTAATTTGTTTTGGCTGTGTTGTAGTATGTCTGCCACGGGGTAAGGGTTTGATTTTGAGTTATAAACCTTTTTGGCGTGACATAGAGGCCGTGTGCACAATTTTGTCTGAGTTTGTCATACGGTTTGGACTTCTACAAAGCCAAACGTATATACAAACACTCACTACTATATATATATATATATATTATATATATATATATATATATATATATATATATATATATATATATACATATATCTATGTTCACTCCAGCATCTGCTAAAGTATGCATGCATAAATGAGTCTGAGAGAGAGAGAGAGAGAGAGAGAGAGAGAGAGAGAGAGAGAGAGAGACAGAGAGACGAGAGACAGAGAGACAGAGAGAGAGAAACTGAGCTAGAAGCACGCAGCTAAAACACCAACTCTATTTCATCGCCGTGGCTCGTTAAGGTGAACGAAAAATTCACGTGAAATGTTTATTTCAACCCTCTGTTTTAATGGCACATTTTGTTTTCAGTGTATACTGTTGCTGTTATGATTTCTCCTTCCTGGCATTCATGTATTGTGTGCACATCAATTTCAATGTGTAGAGAGAGAGAGAGAGAGAGAGAGAGAGAGAGAGAGAGAGAGAGAGAGAGAGAGAGAGAGAGTTTCAATAATCGCTTAACTTTCACCCATCCTGTTTACCTACAAGGAAATTTTGGTTATCAGTTTATCTAGCATATGAAAGGTGTTCATCCTCTTTATTCTTTTTTGCTTTCAGTTTTGACACTGAAAATATACCTTTGAGAATGGGTAGCAAAGTGCAAATGTTCATCGCAAATAAAACTGAAGTATGTATGGTAATTTCGTCAGCACGTTTGTTTGTTTGTATGGTGTTTTTACGTTGCATGGAACCAGTGGTTATTCAGCAACGGGACCAACGGCTTCACGTGACTTCCGGACCACGTCGAGAGTGAACTTCTATCACCAAAAATACACATCTCTCACACCTCAATGGAATGCCCGATTATCAAACTCGCGGCCACCGAGGTTGCAGGCCAAGACCATAACGGTCACGCCCCTGAGGCAATAGGTCGTCATTGTCAGGCCATACTAAATTCATCTTGTTTTTTTATGTCATATATAACGCAAAACATGGTTATCACCAACCCATTTAACCATGATATAGAGACACTGAAGCTTGTTGACGTTTCCATAGCCGAAGTGTGTAGTAACTTTACATTTACTGGCTTACCAACAGTACTCCGAACCAACACTGGCAGTGTGGTACTGCTTTCATTGGATCAGATCACCTTCATCTGCTTTTATTTGTATAAACTACTGTCACAAGTTTAGCTGTGGAATTCAGGTTAAATTACATCTATTGCTACTTCGATTTTAGCTAAAATTAGTGCTCTGATCATCTGCTTTTATTTTAGCTAACGTTAGTGCTCTGATATTGCGATAGTGGCAGGACAGAGAAACCTACTCTTAGTATGACAGTGGCATGGCTTTTGTGCTAGCCTTTACCACTGCATACGGTCACGAAAGACTGTTATTGTGCCGTAGACATTAAGCAGGATGAAGCTTTTATTTTTGCCAGTCACTCTAAAAAAAATATTAATATTGGTCCCCAGTCAGCAAGGTACAAATCCTGTAATTTTGTTCCTAACTTCAAGAGCAAACATTTAAACACCACACACATACATATATATGTATATGTATGTATGTATGTATGATGTAGTGTATATACATTATATATATATATATGTATATATATATATATATATATATATATATATATATATGTATATATACATATATTTATATTTATATATATATTCATAAATGCATGTATAAAATCTATATATATATATATATATATATATATATATATATATATATATATATATATATATATATATGTATGTGTGTGTGTAGTTTAAATGCTTGCCTTGAGGTTAATAAAAAAATTACAAGACCTGTACCTCGCTGAATGAGCGCCTCTCGATGTGCTGCAGTATGGAACTCTTAGCTACGACTGGGCAACGCTCAGTTGCTTCCCAGATGCGGTCAAGTGAAAGTGGGTCGGCGACGGCGACAGCGACGGCTCCGGAAAGCGGTGCTAGACGCACGATTATGGCTAACCTTAACCTTGAATAAAATAAAAACTACAGAGGAGGCAAGATGGCTCCAATTTGGTATGTTTGAGGATTGGGTGGTGGACAATCAGCATCCCAATTTGCAGCCCTTTAGCCTCAATAGTTTTTAAGATCTGAGGGCGGACGGACAGACAAATGGTCGTCTCAATAGTGTTTTTTTCTTTTTTTAACAGAAAACTAAAAAGTGGAGTGACTTCCACACTTGACATAGAGAGTTTTAGTTGATTTCGGAATCCTTGAACAATTTGACCCTTCTTGAGTAACTAAGTTTGGTTTGGGCAACTATGACCAACGTAGGTTACTACATCATTAGCCAACGACCAAGTGCAAGGGATAAAAATGAACTATCGTAATTCAATTTTTTAAAATACAAATACCAAATACACAAAAGCATTTAACAACACACAAAAATTGCATGGAATATAAGAATGAATGCAAATCATTGCAACTCGGTTCATTTTCCTAGGTTCCGGATTACGCCCATTTACAGATTTGGACTGTATAATGTTAACAATTAAAACCTTCCATTATCGTTCATATCCTTTTTCCACAGGAACACGCTTCTAAACTTTTCCTTTCGTAACCCCCAGCCTAAGAATATAAACTTTTAAATATCATAACATTACAAAAGTTCAGAACTAAATTGCAGTAAGCTGATAATTAAATTACGCCGTTAGGCCACCTACTATTTTCTCCATTCAAAAATCCTCAGCTCTCCAGTGCTGCGGTATTTAACTCTCATCTTTTCCCTCTCTAATATATGAACAGGGTTTATACTAGTTTAAACTTCGAAATAATCTTCAAACACAGCCATAACTCAAATCTCGAATCATAGCTGTATTAATATCGGGATGTCAAGCAGTGAGATTTCAATTAAACTGAAAGCGGCCAAGGGAAGGCCATAACATACGAACACTTCACTACTTTGTGACACAAGCTGCTTCAGATGGATGACGTAGGCCTGGTTTATCGTTCCATAACTCACAAACACACACACAATATATATATATATATATATATATATATATATATATATATATTTATATAATGTATACAATATATAGTTGTGCATGTACCCATCTTCTCATCCCAAGCTGCTCCACCTGGCCAGTTTCAAAATAGCCCACATATGCAGTTGCTTACCAAAATTTCGGAGTGTTGCATGAAAAGCTGCGAGGTCATTGCTCCTGAACCAAAATTGCAATTTAATGATTTCCAAACAGGAAGGTGATTCGTGGAATTAGGGCGACCGTAAAAGAAGACGTATCCCCTGAAAAACCAGAAGAGATCGATCTCTGTTTAGGTTTTGTGTTCATGTCTTGCCATTTTCAAAGCCATTTTTACAATAAGGACCTTGACTGACATTACATTTTACATGTTGATGAGCCCTGCAATATAGTAGCGATGATTAGGTCATTGTAATCTTGTGTTCTTATCTAGTATGTATGAATTACCATTGTGTCATTTACACAGATACGTTGTCAAATATACTACGAATATTGAAAGCATCTCATTGCATTCAGTAACGAACAGCTATATCGAGAGGAATCCAATAGTTTTTATTAAACCAAAACATGACTTCATCAAGGGCTATTCTAGGCCATTCATTGCTACTGTTGAAACTGGTCAATGCCAGCATTCTGCGAGTGCGTACTGTCAATGGAATCCAAGTTGAGAATGTATGAAAGACAATGTATAGACAACTCTCCTTTATAAAAATGAAGTGAAGATATGAAGAAGGACTAGAAAAAAAATGGTTGATGGTTGACGCTCCTGAGTGAAGTGCTTTTAGCAGTAGCATCTAGTACGTGTACAGGATTCAATGTGCTGCTGATGCGCCTCCTGTGTAGGTGGGTAAGTCCTTTAATGATGCGTGGATTCTACTGCGCAGGGTACGCATCAAAGATCCAGTGCTCGAGTAAAAATGACGCAGTAATCTTTATTTCGTCTGAAGCCAATCATTTTTATTCTAAATATATATATATATATATATATATATATATATATATATATATATATATATATATATATATATATATTGTGACGAGCTGTCACATTAAATATTGTAAATAAAAACAGAATTATTAAAAATACAGTTTTGTATTTTCTGTAAACATTCTTGTAAATTGTTCTGTTCGTATTTAAGCACTTTCTGTTCCTGTTTAAATACTCCTTGGACACACTCTAGTCCAGTACTTTAAAAAGTTTACATTTGTTCTGAAAAGAATGTAACAGATGAGAGAATCACAGCTGTTCATACAGTCAATATCTGCTCGCTATTTTATATTGGTGCTTAATTGTGGTGTAAAATGATTATTATTATATATTAGTGGGTGCATTATAGTTTTTGTATTAAAGTTAAATATTTCTCGAGTGTTTCCTTATTCTTGTGCCTGGATCTTGGTGTTTTGGGTTATTAGATTATTTATTAAGTGGTATATTAAGTGCTAAGTAAAGTTAAGTTTAAAGTGAACATAATTCAGTGATAAACTGCAACAGACATATTTTGTTTTGGTGGTAAATTTTTTTTATTATTGCCCGCTGACTTGTATTATAACAAGGCCATTACATCGCTACCATACCACCTGGTAAAAAATATACTTGCAGTGGTGACAATATATATATATATATATATATATAATATATATATATATATATATATATATATATATATACTATATATATATATATATATATATATATATATATATATATATATATATATATAAAATATATTTGCAGTGTGACAATATTTGGGGGCCTGTCCGGGATTCATATTTATTCATGTGACCGTAATTCTTCATGTGACTTCGTGTTTCATGCGACTCATGTGATTTCATGTGTTTCATGTGACTTATGTGATTGTTGTTATTCAGTGATCTAAGTCACATAGTTGATGTGTATCAGGTGATTTATGTGATTCATGTTATTTATGAGATAAGTGTCTGTTGCAGTAAATAAGCTTAAGTATTAAATTTTTCACACCAGATCCAGACGGGCACAATAGTAAGTTGCACTGTTACGAATAGTAAGTGATTCTCTCCACGCATATCCGGTATCGATGATTTGGAGGCATAGTTGGTAGCTTAAAGTTAATCGACTGGGACCAGTGTTAATTCACTATCGATAGTGCCCACCCCTTTTCATGAACCACCCTTTTAAGATTTTTCCCAAGCCATTAGACTTCTTCCGACAAACACTTGTGTTAATCCGGATACTGTGTCAATGAGCTAACCTGAATCTTCTTAAATCATAACCATTGAACTAGTTCATTCCTTAGTTAAGACCATTCCGTTGGTCATCTCATTACTTGATTTTGGTTCGTTTTGCGCGCATTAACATGTTCGGACCGATATCGCAATCTTATTCCTCTTAATTGTGGGATTCTCTTTATCACTTGTCAATATTGAGAAGTCGTTAAATTTTTATTTTCACTTTTGAATTATCAGTAATGCTCTCATCTGGTTTAAATTATAATTCAGTCCTTCGAAATTGAACTTGGTTATTATCAGCAGTTGCTTAAGACTTATTAAATAGCAATTATTTTTGTTAAGGTAATTAGCTTATTTTTAAATAAGCTTCACGATTTTGTGTGCCATCCTAACTTAATTCTTTGCTAAACATGTTCAATTTAGAGCAATTCTTGCTTAATCCTAAAGATGAACTACCAAGATTACATCTTGCAAAGAAAGCGGAACTCTTGACTATCACCCAGAAATGGCAAATACCTTCAGAGTCCTCCTATGTCAAAGCTAGATTGATAAGCGACATCCTCCAATTTCTAATTGCAAAGAATGTAGTTAAAGAGAGCGACGAAGAAGTAGAAGAAGTACGTTACCTGACCGGTGCGGTTGCTACCAGTAAAGAAGATCCAGAAGTAACCAAGATGAAACTACAATTGGAATTGGAAAAATTGAAGATACTCAATGCACGAGAAGAAGAAGAAAGGGAAATAAGAAAAGATGAAAGAAGAAGAGAAGAAGAAGAAAGGGAAATAAGAAAAGATGAAAGAAGACGAGAAGCTGCATTACAGGAAGTAGAACTCCAAAAGAAATTAGCGGAAATAGAATTGTCGAAAACAAGAGAAACTGCTAACATACAACTTAAAACCAAGGAAGAAGAACGCAATCTTCCTGAAAAGTTCGACTTAGGCAAAGCAAAAAAGCTCATTCCTACATTTGATGAAAAAGAACCCGAAGTATTCTTCGACACTTTCGAGGATACAGCCACCTCGCTCGAGTGGCCGGCAGAAACACTGGGTAATGCTCATTAGAAACGGTTTCAAAGGTAAGGCAGCTTATGTTTCTCGCAAATGATTGCTGTTAAGGATTATCAGATCCTTAAGAAAGCTATTCTAGACGCTTATTCAAATCACAATAGAAGGATATCGTCAAAGTTTCCGCAATACACAAAATCTCCAACCCAGACATTTGTGGAATTTTTGTGATACTAAAGTTAGACAATTTCAAAAGTGGATTGACAAAGCTGGAATTAAAGAATTTGAGTCACTTAAAAGTCTGGTAATCAAGGAAGAGTTTCTTAGAAAAGTGCCATTTAAAC
>NC_087209.1:32126273-32137567 GCF_015104395.2 Macrobrachium nipponense | reverse complement strand
GTTCCATATTATTCCATTTAAGTATCCCTGGTGGATTTTTTTTTTTTTTTTTTTTTTGAAAAGGGCGTTTTCTTATTTTCTACAATCAATTTTCTATTGCACCATGGGCGCAGCCATTTATGTGTGGCTCATCTCTTATGCGTGACGTCATGTCGCGGTAGGCTCAGACAGGCGGAACTATCCCGAGGGCACAGCATCTTCAGATAATGTCCTTTTTGGTTTGTATTTGTGAGCTGAACATATATGATTGAAATGGTAAATAAAGAAGTAGCCTGAAGTAGGCCTAATTAGGCATAAAGTCCTAATTTCTAAAGCCCCATTAATTAAACAAGTTAAAAAGGACTAAGTGAAGCCCTCTTCATTCATGGACGCACATGGCGAATGACAATAATACATTTCAATTTAAATGCATACAAGTGAAGGCACCATAATATAGACGTCTAGCGGTAGATAGTACCCTATCTTCGTCGGTACATGGTCTGTTCAGAGGGAAATTAAGTTCCCAAAACATATTTTGTAAATTTCATAGCCATAGTCATCTTTTAAATCTGTTGGTAAGAAATGGTCCGAACAGACAACGGTTTGCGTCTTAGGTTGAAAGATTTCATGATGATATCCTCCCTTCGAAGAGCCATCAGCCAACGACTTGATTTCTCTCTATTTGACAATCCTGTGGACTGATAAGCCTTTTGGACACTTGCCAAAAGTAATGGCACAATCAAACGCCATACAAGTTGGCATAATTGACGCTATTTGAATGACAACTGACCTAAAACACGAGGACAATACCGAGGACGAGTACTTCGCTGCCCTTGTTACTGGGAAGCGACCGCGACACTACGTCACTGGTACTAATCCGCCAGATGGCAACATAGTCGAATCAAAGATAAATGGCGCTCTCCACTGAAGTACCTCGGCGCTAATTTAAAATTAAATTGTAAAAAAATGGGTGTACGTTCAGATTCGAGCAATGGCTTATTTTTTAGCTTATTAAAAGTTTTGTTTGGCGAAATTTAATGGCTATTAACCTGAAGTTCCCTTTTAAATCACTTTGGTACTAGATACAGATATTTTACAAAAAGTTTTTAATTGTACTTATTGTTAACCATTATCTTCACTAATTACACCTACATCCACATGCATATAACTGTTTGTATAAGTATATACACAGCCTATATATATGTATAATGTGTGTGTGTGTGTATGTATGTAAATAAATTCTTATGGTAAAACAGGGTACGTCTCCAGTATAAAAGGCCTATTAAAACATTCTGGTAAATAATAAAGACTAAATTTCGGTGGACTAATTTACACCCATGATAAGGGTAGAAGTTAGTCCACCGAAATATAGTCCTTAGCTTTAATGCGTAAGCGTTTTTAAACGGGCTTTTATACTTTATATAAATATATATTATATATATATATATATATATATATATATATATATATAATATATATAATATATATATATATATTTGTGTGATATTCTCTTAGTGTGTTTGAGTTTTGAGTATATTACACATAAATCTTCATACAAAATATACACATCAAAACACAATATTGTATATATTTATAATGTACATATATTATACAGTATAAATATATATATTATGTATTATATACATACAAGATCGGCTTAATTCACTTCCCCGAAATTCGCCTGCGCGAATCCGGTGGGGGAAATAACGATCATAAAAGCTGACGAAATGAAACAGAGGGGCGGAAAAAAATGCCCGAACCACACGAAAACTGAAAGGAAAATAGATAAAAGTGACTTGGGCTGGTTAACTGAAAATTAATAAAAGGCCTTGCCATTGAAAAAGGTCTATAAGGTCTGTGAAGCTTCTTTAGAAAAATGCTGAGGCAGATTCTCTTTCACGTCAGCAACAGGCGCTCCTCTGACGTCATCGCGGTACCGGAGGACAAGAATCCCCCCCTCCCGTACGGAGAAGGACCACCATTGAACGCTGGATGAAGAGGAATCGAGGACGAGGCCGGAGGGTGGGAGGAGGAGGAGGAGGAGGAGGATGTTCACGGCAATACTAGGAGTATAGAAAGAGAGAGAGATAGAGAGAGAGAGAGAGAGGGTTCTGAACTCATTATGTGCGTGTTAACCTAGAGAGAGAGAGAGAGAGAGAGAGAGAGAGAGAGGAGAGAGAGAGCGACTATCAACATCTCTACAAACACACGTAACAGGATACTCGATAAAACATTTGTCGCCCGCCTCTACAACTCTCTCTGATATCCTACCCCAAAGAATTTGTTTGTCTTTGTAGTCGCTTTTTACGGCGATCTATTCTCTCGCCAAAGGTTCTCCTCTCCCGTCGGCGGCGATAACAAGAATGTGACGTAAAAAAAAAAAAAAAAGGACTGACAAAACTGCGTGTGATGTCAGTCACCTGATACTCTCTCCGAATGCCGGCAAAACCTTCAACTCTGGAAGTTTCTAATTCAGGTTCAGGAATCACAAGGAATAAGTCACGATAATCGACATCACTGGAGGAGTTATGTAGCCTGGGTAGAGTTGAATGATTTTCTTTCTTAAGCGTAAAATACCAAGGTCCTTTTCAAACTTATAAAACGTTTACGTATTTTACATGACAATAATTGCATTTCAAGTTATTGCTTGACACAAATTAAATTTATAAATGGTGAAAACTTCCAACAGCGCCGTTATATTGTTCTTTAAGTCCTTATTAAAATGACTGAGTGAGAGGTATGAATAACGTTAGAATAAAACAGGAATGTTTATGTGTCAACAACCACAATACTGCAATCATTATTCACAACGAGCAAAACAAGCCTAAATGGCTCATAACACGTAAAGCAAAAGCTATTACTGACAACAATCCCCATGCCTATAAAACTTTAAATGAAAAAAAAAAATATATATAAATAAATAGAAAACATGATTTCAATTAGAATTCTCCCATTCTTGATTACTAATCTTTTAGCATTTCATGTCTTTTCCACAAATAATTCTATTCTAAACTAATATTCCTTTTTCATTCAGCACTAAACTGTACCCGCTCTGTTCCAATTAAGGTGCCCACGCATTCGTTCCTGCAGCGTCTTCAGAGAAGAGCCTTTCGACAAATTAAGGACCACAAAATGGCTGATGTTTCAGCGTCCGGAACGAGTGGATATCACAGACTCTGTTTTAATGGACAGACTGATTGACTTCCTTTTTAAGCGCTGGATAATTGTATGAATACAATTTCTGGGAATTCGAAATATTTTTATAGCAAGGTGAACATTATTATATAATAATTTATTATATATAAATAAATATAATATATATAAATAATAATAACATATTTAAATATATAATATATATAAACATATTTAATAATAATATATATATATTAAAATATAATATTATATATATGAATTTTATTGATATATAATAATAATATATAATATATTATTAATAATATATATAAATATACCTATTATCAGTGTAACATTATATCTACTATATATAATATATATATATAGATATATATAATATATATACACACATACATATATTTTTTTTTACTATTATAAACAAGTTGAAGATTATATATATATATATATATATATATATATGTATTATATATATATATACATACATACTTTTTTTACTATATAATTAGCAAGTTGAAGATTATATATATATATATATATATATATATATATATATATATAGTATATATATATATAATATATAGTATATATATATATATATATATATATATATATATATATATATATAGTATATATATATATATATATAGATGAGCGTGAGTGAGTCTGTATTTCGAGAGAGGAACGAGCCAATGGTCACTGTCACCTTTATACGCCATAGACTTCGGAATGCTGGTTCAATTTCTTGTAAATAAATATTATACTTTCAACAGCAACCACTTTTATTCAGCAGCACGTCAGGCCCCATAAACAAATTCTATCATTAACCAACGCCTCGTAAACACTTTCCCGCTTCCAGGATATTAAGGGTCTTCTTTTCCATCACCTTTTCCATGTCATCTATCCAGCACTTTTTAATTCTCCATTTCCTCCTCCCTTACAACGCCTCTGAATTACACATCATTTTCTCAATCCTATCGTACTCCATTCATTCTTCATGGCTGAATCATTTAAAAAGCCTTTTTTGACTCATCCTCTCACTTAGGCTAATCTTGGAGCCATTTCTGTTACGTAATTCCACATGTTTAACCTTTCCAGCGCTTCTTACGACCCGAAAAGTTCGTCGCAACAGCTTTAACATTTTCATTTCATTTGCATTCAATCTCCACACTTCACTTCTACAAAAGAGAGTTGGCTTAACAATCACCTCTTACATTATCACCTTGGCTTCCATAGACACTTCGGTTGCTCATATATATATATATATATATATATATATATGTGTGTGTACACACACACACACACACACACACACACATATATATATATATATATATATATATATTATATATATATATATATATTACATAATGAATAGATATACTTATACATCTAAAACCAAAACCATTACATTTTGAAGAATATGAAAAGAAACCTTCAGTCCCATTCGATCTTATTTTGACTGAAAGATAAAAGAAAAATAATCATCCCACGTCTTAGTAATGGGATCAGATTGGATTGGATTATGAAACTGAGGCTGGAAAGCCAACCACTGCAGTAAGAAGGTCATTTAACGCCTTATTTTTTGGCGGGGGAGAGAAAAGGAACTTATAACTTTACTTTTACATCTAATTTCTAATTATCAGTTTTAAACTTGTCTGTCTCAGATGCATTACGAGTGTTCAAAGCCTATTTCTTTTGGAAAGTGTATTTTTTTTCATGATAGACTAATTTTCCCTAGCAATTCATTCAAGGACTTGTTATGCCTCGATTATAATGTGAACATTCTATTAAAAATGTGTAGCATTGTTACATTTATCAGAAAAAATATGGAACACGAATTCTTGTAAAAACTGAGAAACACAATCGGCTGTCCCATGTTATCGATACTTTTGCATTGTTAGGGAAAAAAAAGCCACTGTAGAAAACCAAGTTCATTAGAATAAACATGAAAACGGAAGCTTTCTATCTTCACTAAGGTCCTCTTCAGCCGCACTAAACAGTAATTATTGATCATAACCATTCAAGACAAGCACAAAGAATGTATTTTTAGTACTGAACGATGAACTGCGAGTTAGGACAGTTGAACTGTTAAACTAATAGAGACAAATTTCTCTTATGCGATTACTATTAACATGAAAATAAATGGCCTAATACTCTGTCTTCTTAGGAAACATTACTGTTGCTCAAAAAAATGTTTCTTAATAACAGTAATAATACCTTTGATGTTCATCAGTCTTGGTATTCTTGTCTTGTGCAAATAATAATTTCGAACAAAGACAAACTAATATATTAAATATGTCCTAAAAGCTATAGTAGAAGATTCACATCAACCGTGCATCTGATGTCCAGGCCAGTCCCTTACGACGCTCCCGATTGGCTGTTGATAAACCAATCACAGGGTTGGAAAATGGAAATTCTCAGTTCCTCGAGAGAGTTCACATAGGTGGGGCGTATGGTCCGCCTCTCCTGAGAGATACGTTTTTCAAAAGTATCCCTCAGGAGAGATGGAACATACATCGAGGTACTGAGTTTCCAGCCCTGTGATTGGCTTATCAACAGCCAATCGGGAACGTCGTCAGGGACTGGTCTAGACATCAGATGCACGGTTGATGTGAATCTACTACTAGGAAAATATGCTATTAAGAGTGATTTGTTGAAATGGTATCTTATATGAGGAGATTTTGTTCGTTAGTTTTCTACATATATCAACTTTATAAAACTAAATATTCTTGGCTAGAAATTCTTGCCTTTAAAGAAAACAACATTTTCAAATCTTGAATATGGAAAGACTGAAATATATTGAATAGATGAATGTCAACTGCAATTTTTCCCAGCAACACGGATTTTCTGTAAACAACATTTTTATACACTGAATTGATTTCTGAATTTCGCGAAGTAACTGGCGTTACGTAACTATGCCCAGTGACTGCCAGGACATACGTTTCATATTAGATGATAACAATTCAATGACTGCAGATAGCATCGAATAGCAAAACGAATATTCAGGTAAATGTGATCATTCATACAATAATGTCAGAATAAATCCACTAAAACAGTGAATTTTATTTATTTATTTATTTTTTGCTAATTCCTCGTATATTTATTATAATTTTTTTCTCTAAGATATAATCATTCGTGGCTGATTAGAGGAACGCTTAAAATCTACCCTATAAAAATATAGGCAATGCTTTCATTTTCAAGTTCCTCAAACAAACATCTGCCTTTGCAAATATATATATATATATATATATATATATATATATATATATATATATATATATATATATATTTGCCTACGTTGTCGCAATAAAATATGATAACCGCCTCACCTTCACCGGAGCATAATAATAATATGGAAGAATGCTTCTAGAACTATAAAAGAACACTTTTCTCAACGAAATAATGAGTTGAGTTGAATATAGAATTTAGGCCAAAGGCCAAACACTGGGACCTATGAGGTCATACAGCGCTAGAAAAAGTGGAAATTAACAGTAGGTCCAGGAGGGTCTAGGCAAACAAAATTAAAACGAAAAAGTGGCTGACAGCTAGGGGCCGAACCTTAAGTAATGCCTACAGTGCACCGCAAGAGGTCCACTGACGGCACTACCCCCTTACGAGGTGCAAAATAAAGAGACGTGTAAGGGAGACGCTATTCAAATCCAGAGTGCCATCAGCTTCCTGATGCCAACAATTGCATGCCTATGGCTGGCATTCTGGACCATGATCAAAGTGATTTTCAAAAGGAAAAACTCGAACGAACAGTATCCTTGAGCTTTATTAAATGATGACTGTCAGACTATGGTCTACGCCATTAATTCAGAAGTAACTGACAAATGGTTTTCTAGCAATGGAAGCATATACCTGCTATTTCAAGCTTCTGCCTCAGGCATAACTAGAAATCTGAATACAGGGAACGTGGTCACACGAGGAACGGCGCATGAGAAATTGAAAGTTTGAGAGGTGGAAGAGAACACTTCAGTATATTTGAAATATGAGAGCAGATTGATGCAGAGGGCTAAGCAGTGACGATGTAAAGCTCTTCATACTCCCACCACCTATTGGTTAATGTTACTATAATTATAAGTCAGTCTAGCAAATACCTCCCATATTTATTGACTCTCATTCGGCTCACCCGCACGATTTAGTAATGTCTGAAAGGTGAAAACTACAGCAAAGCACAGTAGAAGAGGCTGGACATCTAGATGGATACAGATGGAAAGGAATCAAGTCATAAAAAAAGCTATAAAATTATGACCGTCGATAATATGGAGCGCTAACCCCCTCCAGGGGATTACATTTAACTAATTTCCTAAGTCACTGCAGATCCTTTTCTTTATCTGTCTTGTGACAAAGCTCCTGAATAAATTGTTTGCTAATGCTAAAATTAATTTTCATTATATATCCAAATCAACAGCAGGCAAATTAAGAATTCCATAAAAGGAAAGGTAAGACAAAATTTAGAGCTTATTCCTCCTTTCGTCTTACTTCTCTCGAAACGGAAGCTCGAGATTCCTTGGTTAACCACTGCAAAAAGTTACGCCACGTCTAACCCGGAAGTTCACGAAAACGTAGAATATGATGGACCAACTAAATACATATAATTTTATGAAACTAAGGAAGACAATGTAAAAGACAAAAATAATGGTGAAAAGCTTTTATAGATCGATAGACCTTATAAGTTACTAGGCCTTAGTGCCACTTGCAATAAAACACACACTTGAGAGAGAGAGAGAGAGAGAGAGAGAGAGAGAGAGAGAGAGAGAGAGAGAGAGAGAGAGACTGTCAGCTAGAATTTCTCATTTGTTTTAAAACTTTTTTTGCAGATACTTTTCCGAAGAGTCAAACTTTTATTATTCTTTCCTGGGTTTTATTTCTTCGGAGATATTAAGTTCTGGCCACAGTCCAGGTCGGTTGCTAAGACACTGCTAGAATTAAAGGAGAAACCGCGCCGGCTAACGCTGGCTAACTTGTACTATATAACAGGATTAGATTCCTCTCAGAAAATTCGACTATGCTGTTCCTAATGTCTGGAAACTTCCTGCTTTTTTTTTTTTTTAAGAATTACTTTCATTACAATAAATCAAGAGTGAATTGGTGAAACTATAAATTGCACAGTTACTATTATCTATTGAATCAGACACTATAATATTTTATAGTTCTTATTTACTAAACTATACTATCTTACAATCAAACCATACGTATATTCAATAGTACTACACTGTTCTGTCAAAAAATCAATCGGAAATTATACTTCATGGTTGCTATTAACTAGACTTGCGAAACTTTATACATTGCGCAGTTGCTATTATCTATTCAATCATAAATTCAATCGGACACCATAATATTTTATAGTTCCTATTTACTAAACTATACTCTCTTACAATCAAACCACATATTAAATAGTACTACACTATGTTGTCAAAAAATCAATCCAAAATCATACTTCATACTTGCTACTAGCTAGACTTTACTATCATAAAATCAACGCGTATATTTCATAGTAACTGTTATATCATTTAAAATGAATCGGAAATTTCTTTTGTTTTTACCTTCTCAAAACGTAAAGTTTAAACATCACGCTTCCGCCCACGAAGTTGGGAGTCAGCTATATTTTCACCTGTGTCTGGGTGACATAGCGAAGTAGTTCAAGAACGGAAAAAAAGAGGACAGTGGGTGAAAACTATTGGGGTGACACCTTCGACATGATTGACTTGTGGTTGCCATCGGTGAAGTTTTGACGATGTGTTACCATGGAAACCATCGTTTTTTTAAATATTCCAACATTTTCAACAATAAACCCAGACAAATCTCCATCGCAAATTCAGTCAATCAGATTTAGTCATAATTACCTTTCCCAACATACGTTGATGGCTGTTACGTCACCTGCCAAATTGCCTAGAGTTCTTGAAGATCCGATAACTAACTGGAAAGATAATAATATGTTCATGGGACTTGCACTGACTGTTATTTGTCGGAGTGGTACGGTAGGCCTTACTACCTTTCTTCTTATTAAGTAAGCAATCCATTTTTTCCTATTTTTGCATGATTACTAGTTATCAAACAACTGGATGGGTCATTTACACAACTTAAGTCTTGTCCTTCACAAATAAAGAACTCATATTAATCTGTAAATCCTTTTATTTCTCTTTCCTATGAAATACAATATGATAAATATTTGAAGTGAATAAAATAATGCACTGATTGGCTGATTGCTCCAAGATCAGATTATCGTTATTACGTCCGTACAAAGCAAACCTGCACAGTTGGCAGATTTGAAATGTTCAGTGAAGCGACAAATGGTGCAGAGCGTGAATAGCTGGGAAAGGTTATAAGCAATGAAAGGAAAAAAAAAACAGGAAAGTAAAGAAACCAGAACTTGAACAAATGGAAGGCGAAAAAAGGACGAACAATATGTGAACAACCAAAGGACGAATAAAGTTACATCGTCAACAGAAGGAGCTCTTCTTTCAGTTAAACTGCCACACCTGTACATAGCATTCCCACTTTCACGTAGTTAAACATTTTGGCCATTTTTTTCACCTACAAAATGTTTGCAGAAGCCAACTTGATTCCAGACGAAATACTCGCACAAACGTTTTTACATACCAAGTTATTTAAAAGCAAATTGCTTATGACAATGGACTCTCTCCAGACCAGGGGCGTCATTTTGGGGGTCTCCGGGGAGGGTACTTGTCACCTCAATACACAGATGGTCCCCCCAAGACTTGGGTTGCCCTTCTAGCCTTTGAAGAAATAATAATAACAATAATAATAATAATAATAAAGTGATGGACTCCTAAGGAGGCAAGATGCAACCCGGAACCCCACACTATAAATACCACCCAGTCGAATCGGAGGACTATGATAGAAAAAAATAATAATAATAACTCCATTTAACTCAATACATCTCTCATAAAGCTTCAAAATGCTCCAAAACGTAACGCAAATTTCCAAAAATTTCTCGGCGGGCTTACGCAGGACCCCTACCCCAAACCGATAGGGTTCACTTCGCTCGTCACCCCACACATTCCATAAGCTCTAAAACTTTGGGGGTGCCACACCCCACCCACCCCCCAACAAGATAAATCTAAAATGACGCCACTGCTCCTGACTAACCATGTCATGCAATAAATAATAATCATGGAGTCACCAAACTAACAACAAAGCCAATTGCACGCTTCATGACGGAACACATGTACTTAAATGCTTCAAGATGCAGTCGGAAGTGATTATGAATTAAGAATATGATGAGATATTTAATCAACACCGCATATGTCACTATGAATGAGGTATTACTGACAACTTTATGCATGTAAACTTTGCTCTAATTCAGAGACAGCAGTAACACTCAAATACGGTTTCCTCTACAAATATATTTCAGAACGATAAAAAAAGTTGCTCTTTTATGGGGGCTTCGGCTATTGCTTTAAATCCATTTTATCAATTACTCTAAAACATTCGCTGGCAGTGTTATAAAAAATATAATTCCTTTGAATAGATGCAGTCGGAAGCCTATTCAAATACCTTATTTCTAAACAGTTGAATATTCAAAAGATACGTATTCCCAGATTTTATTTATTAAACAGAAACATAAATGTGAACGTTTACCCGGAGGTAAATATTCAGATTTATTTCCTTGTTTAATGAACAAAATCTGGGAACACGTACCTTTTAAATATTCAGTTGTGTAGAAATAATGTGCTTGAATTGGAGTCCGACTGCAGTTATTTAAAAGCTAAAATTATGTCATTGTTTCGAATTGCTTATTTATAAATTAAGTATTAAAATGGAAAAACCTCAAGGACCAAGGAGTTCTTGATAAAAGGCAATTGTTATATACACACTAACATCTGGAAGTCATCCTCCTTTTCCTACTGCTTCGAAGTAAGTAAAAGTCTCTATCTCTATTCAAAGAGCATCTTTGATTAATGAAATAATGAAACAGCTAAAATTCAATACATACGTGTTTAAATAATTTAATTATACAGAAAAAAATATATACATTTGAATCATATTTTCCATTGGATCCTTGCAAAACGCGAGCAACATTTCATGAAATCATTACTATCATAATTGGCTATATATAATTGCTGTTTGTAAAATTAATATAACAAATTTAACATAAAAATATAATGGAAAATTTCCTGTGAAAATACGGCAGA
>NC_087209.1:32091273-32116273 GCF_015104395.2 Macrobrachium nipponense | reverse complement strand
TGATGTAAATCTACTATAGTTACTATGCAACGATGCATTTAAAAAAATATAAATAAAACCCGTTGACTTGTGAAATAACAAATACATAAACTTTTATGTGTCGTGTATGCATGTATAATATAATAATAATAATAATAATAATAATAATAATAATAATAATAATAATAATAATAATAATAATAAAATATTATTATTATTATTATTATTATTATTATATTATTATTATTATAAATAGTAATGATAATAATGATGATAAATTCACGAAAACATCCATAATGAAAATGATAACAAAGTAATTCCCGAGGTTCCCTGTCCCAAAGGATAATCTTAATTAAGTCCAGGAATTTTTATTTCTACAAAGTGGAACTTTTAACATGCGAAATTAATTAACACGCTATCGTTCAGCCCGAAACGGAGAGAAGTTGGAGCGTCAACTCTAATAGACACCGAATGAAATTTTCCCCAGTTTTCTTTGCCTGTAAATTAGTAATTTAATGGCCATGTGTCTACCGGCGAGACAGTGTATTTGTCATATTTTATTTCACTCTTTACTCAATATTTATATATTTATATTTTTTCACTTCACTCTTTACTCAATATTTATTTGTTTGTATTTTTCCACTTCACTCTTTACTCAAAATTTATTTATTTATATTTTTTCATTTCACTCTTTACTCAATATTTATATATTTGTATTTTTCCACTTCACTCTTTACTCAATATTTATTTGTTTATATTTTTTCATTTCATTCTTTACTCAATATTTATTTATTTACACCTTTTCCACTTTACTCTTTACTCAAAATTTATTTATCTACATTTTTTGCACTACATAGTTCACTCATTTCATCTATCTAAATTTTTTCACTTAGTAAGTGATTCAAGTAAGTAGGGTATCTTGGTCAGGTCCTGTCATTGACACTTGATAGGGCCTGTTAATTACCTCTAAGATTAATCTTAAAGAATTTCCCCTTCATCATACAGATTCACACCACAGTCTACTTAAAAAACTGAATTGCCAATCATATATGTTCATGTACCCACGGTAATGTTTTATTTCTCAAGCAATACCATAAATTACCATATCTTCCTTTTCAACATCTCAACCAAACTCAAGAAGAAAAGGCAGAATGGAAAAGAAACTTTACATTTCATGAAGGCAAAACAAGTGAAACATGACACTATATACTAATAAATAATTATAAGGATGTTACATAAAAAAAAGGCCAACTAATTACAGGTATTAAATCACAACGCAGAAAAATCCATTGTGAAAATTTCAAGTAAAAAGTGTCACCTAGTGATCAAAGGACAGTTTAATAATGATCCATCTGTTCTCAATTATGAGCATATAGAGCGATAATACACTGTGAACCATATCATAATAATTATGTGTCAAGTATTCATCACCGTGGATGAATTTTGAGTTTTATTTTGTGTAATATTTCCAACACACCCAAGTTTTTCTAATTATATATTAGACAACGTGGATTACATTAATTAACATTTAATAATTCATTGATCATTGATATACCTACGTCATTATTTAATTCTTTTATAGTAGCATTAATTCTTCCGGAGCAACGTTACAAATAAAATAAAAACAATACAATAAAATAAAACAACATAAACCTCCCAGTAAGGTAATTAATGCCTCCTATTCACTAATTTGATGCAATTTAAAGGCAACTGATTATCTTAAACATCCAAGTGCAGATGTGATCCAGATTAGTACGACTACTCTTACCGTTATTAGACAGTGTAATGTGAAAGAAGTATTTGTTCTTGAAAAATTTTATGTTTTCTTTTGTCTCAGAACACACTTTCTCTCTTGACATTTAATTAGGAGCTGCAATATTTTTGTCAAGGAACACTAATTATTGTAATACTGAACGTAAGTTATAATTCGTTTACCTTGTCGCATTTCTCTGTTTTATTTTAAGGGTTTGGAGATTTAAGATTTCACTATTTTCGTAATCAAATAAAACCGTTGTCATTTTGATCCCGCGCACACTTTTTACTATATACATAATTAATTTTAATTTTCTTGTGCATATATACGATGTTTGAGTGGAAAATTAAAATAAATATTTATCAAAGATCCACCAATCCGTGGTTATTTCAGATTTTTTTTTTACCTTTCACACAACAGTGAACCCATGTTGACAAACACTGTCAAGCCCACTTATAGTGAGTAATTTACAAACTTTACACACGACAACAAAACCTCCTTTAGGAAAAGAGTAATTCAGTATAATCGAGGGCAATTAAAAATTAATACTGAATAGTCCAAGAACCTCGTTAACTTACACTGGTTTATTGGTGAAATTGGGAAACCTTTCAAGACAAGTGGCGGATTATTCTCTCTTAGCGGTTGGCAAAACAATCTTTCGTAATGCATGAAGCAAGTTATATTGTGTAAGCTGTTTTGATAAACTGCCGAAGAAGGAGCTCTGTGAAGCAAAGCTGAGGATACAAAAATTTCGTACACAGACATTCGATTACGAAACAAGACACGTGCAATATCCAGGTAACCCATTTAAAATATGCTTTGTGTACAAAATATTATTTTCATGTAACCTTCATTCAAAATATGTTTTGTATACAAACAATATTTTCATGGTAACTCCAAGTTATCGAGTCAAAATCTTCATTATTACATCACGAAATAACTGCTACTCAATAGGTCAGAAACACTTCCTTGCGATCTTTATGACGATAAAAATATATGTTTATTTCATAAGTTTCGTCGACTGAAAACGTTTGAAGACGACCTCCGTCTGATGTCATTTCTTTGCCGCAGATCGACTTTTTCAAGAATTAAATTCCGCCTGAATCTCTGCAAGGAACGGACGCTCTTCATTAAATAAAGCAAACCTTGACCTTCGAATCAGAGATGAACCTGTGTCCTTAGCAACCGCTGTCTGAGAATTGTGGTGTCGGACTTGAAGATGAGGAAGAATCCCACACTTGAACACTAATTAGGAAGATCAAAGCTGTCTCTCTCCTCTGATCTCTCATCTCAAATATACTTTTGATCTTAAATTATGATTCAAGTTGATCTTCCTTTCCTGGTAGAGTCTCAGTCTTCGTTTGATATCTTAATAGGAAGAAAGATTTTAATTTTCCATGCTTGTTAAGCTTGTTTATCTTTACATTTTACACCTCAACATATGAGAACTGCAGTTAAACTGAACAGGTGACGTGTGAATAAAATAAAATTGTGCTCAAGAGTCCCAAGAGAGGGAAATATACTGAAAATAGGTATTTGCAATAAACAAAATCCTGATAGAAATATTGTCCAGTTTATGTAATCGACATAAAAAAAAAAAAAAAAAAAAAAAAAAAAAAAATAAAAAATATAATATATATATATATATATATATATATATATATATATATATATATATATATATATATATGTATGTATGCATGTATATATATATATTATATATATATATATATATATATGGAATATATACACATATATATATATATAATTGTATAAAAATGTTCTGTTACAACAGAATTCCATCTAATAAAAGGAGCCCATAAAAACACCAAAATATAGAGAGAAAAATACTAAATTTCAGAGACTGCTGTCTCCCTCTTCAGGTAGATGAATGAGAAAAATTTACAGAAAAGGTGGTATTTATACCAAGAGATCCATCCAAAAGATAAGCCAATTTAGCTCACTCCCGCTGATAATCTTCTTTTAAACTTCTTAAGCGTTGGTTGAATGAAAATCTTGTCGATCACATCTGAATCCCATGCTCCTTTTGAGATGTTCATTTCCTGCCTCTCTTTAATTAAGGCTGATTCCATCATTTGACTCTTGTACCGGCAGTTGCTACTATAAATCATACGTGACAAATTCCAGTTTATTCTATGGTTATGTTCATTTATATGGTTGAAAATAGCAGTTCTGTTGTCCATATCTACCTGGCCGTTTGTGTTGTATTAATCTCTGGGGAAAAGATTTTCCTGTAAATACGATGTAAGATTGGTCACAGTCCTGTGTGCGCGATTGTCACTATTAACCTCATACCCTAAAAGAGAGTTGCCCCGAAAACAATAAAAGAAAATGACAACTGCCACACTCAGCACTAAAACTCCTCAGTCATAGGTAAACGGCAATGAAGTAAATTTTCAGCACATTATCATCTTCATATGCTTTAACAGAAGGCTTATTCGCTTTCCCGTTGTTAAGACACCTTTCCATAAGCTTTCCCACCCTCTCTTCCCATTTCCTAAGGATTCGAAGATCCCTGCGTCATGTAAAAATGGCCAGATCACCAGGATATCTATTAATGTATGTATATATATATATATATATATATATATATATATATATATATATATATTATATATATGTGTGTGTGTGTGTGTGTGTGTGTGTGTGTGTGAGCATTAAGGTACAAATGGGCTTTAATATCCAATTCGTTCTAACCAGGAATTAATATATACTTTCATTTTTTAGTTGATAACAATTTCGTCCTCTCATGGATTCGAACCAGCGCAAAGAAGTCCTCATTCCTCCCCTGTGCGCTGTTGGTTCGAATCCACGAGAAGACGAAATTATTATCAACTAACAAATTCCCCTTCGGTTAACATATATGAAAATACATACTTCCGAGGTAGGTAGCGAATTAGACATTAAAGGACATTTCTAGCTTAATGCATCTGTATGAATCATGGTGATGTGATATAAATTCATATATATATATATATATATATATATATATATATATATATTATATATATATATATATATATATATATATATGTAGACTCCACTGGTCATTTTTACCAGATACATACGTAATTGTAATAGCCACAATTCCGTCTTAACTTCTCGGATTCTTCGGGCTTTTTTTGGATAAGCTTATAACTACAAAGCCTTAAGATCCAAGTTTAAGACACATGAAGATATTATGATGCCTGGCAATGAAAAACGTTTACATAAATATTAACATACCTTGCGTTTATATATATATATATATATATATATATATATATATATATATATATATATATATATATAGAGAGAGAGAGAGAAGAGAGCGAGAGAGAGAGGAGAGAGAGAGAGAGAGAGAGAGAGAGTGCCTTTTTACAATTACATATGCGTGTATTCATATACATATAATATATTTATATATATGTTATATATATATATATATATATATATATATATATATATATAGATATGAGAGAGAGAGAGAGAGAGAGAGAGAGAGAGAGAGAGAGATACATACATACATATTACACACACACACACACACACACACACACACACACACACACATATATATATATATATATATATATATATATATATATATATATATATATATATACATATCATATATGTATGATAAATATATATATGTGTGTGTGGGTGTGTGTGGTTGTCATACAAGCTAAGTCACAGTTTTGTCAAAACGGACTTAGACCTGCGCCGTATCGTACACTGATTACTTTCGAAGAGACTTCTGACTTACCCAGACAGAGGTGGTTATATTCAGTTACGGAAAAAAAAAAAAAAAAAAATAAAAAAAAAAAAAAAAAAAAAAAAAAAGTAGCGCGGGGCGTCGGGGAGGGCTGTTACAAAGGGAAAGCTTCGTTTAATGAGGAAAGGAAACGCCGAAGAAGAAAGAGATGTAGGCCAGGGACAGGTAAAGGCTGGGAGCGAGGAAGGGGGGTGGGAGTGGGTGGTAGGGAGAGAGAGAGAGGACAGGTAAGTTAGAAAAAGAAAGACGAGTGGGTGAGGGAAGGACAAATGACTCTCTCAGATGCGCAGGCGGAGGAATCAGAGGAATCAGTGTACAAGTAAAGGAAGGTGAAGAGAGAGAGAGAGAGAGAGAGAGAGAGAGAGAGAGAGAGAGAGAGAGAGAGACTCATTAGGGAGCAACATTGAAGAATTATTCACAGGAGGGTGACGTAAGGTTTATATAACAGAAATTTATGGGGGCCCAGAAATATATCAGACTAAAAAGATAACACAACAAAAATATGGATAGCGGAAATACAGAAAATGAGGCACGGCCCAAAAACTAACTAAACACAACGAGATGAAAGAACAATTTGACACAGAACAGAGAGAGAGAGAGAGAGAGAGAGAGAGAGAGAGAGAGAGAGAGAGAGAGAGAATTCGCTTTCACCTATTTACAAAAACATACCAAGAGAAGCAGCTAAGAGGATTAATCACATCACAGAAGTAAATAACGCAGAAATTATAACTCATTCCCAGAATGAACCGTTCAGTCTAAACACATCTCTCGCGGGACCTCTCTCGCCCTTCTGTTTTTGACACGAAACGAAATATTTGGGACGTCGGCGAGTCTATTAATTAGCGCTTGTTACCTGGGGCCATAGAAGGCCGGCTCGTCCTTACTATCGAACTCACATAAGGAGTCAGGACTTATATAAAGGTTGTATAACTCGATATCAGATTATCAGAAATCTCATCTCGTCCAGACACGATGCGTTATATTTCGTGGGAAATATCGAACAGACGTGGATGATGTTTTTCATACTCTTCACCAATCTTGGTCTCTTCAAACTGATCCTATATCATGTTTACGTCGCTCTTATGATTAATTAGTACTGAGGTTCCATAACACCAGGCCATAATTAAGCTTAGAGAAGCAGACATCTCTCAACGGTCATCCGTTTGTTCTTCATTTCCTTCAAGAAACGTTCACATCACTCGACTACTACTCTGAAAAGGCAGCCCTTTGTCAATTCGACTAGATTTGTAATGTAGAAATTAGTTTTTGAAATTTTCAAACTATGTTTAAGGGCTCACAACTTCAAACAAATAAAATAGGAGTACAAAGGCAATTCTGAAGTCATCTTTGTAAAATAAACTTGTTTAAAGATAATTTTATCAGGGACTCGAAGGATGGTGCCGTGAAAATATATGTAAAATAATTCTTCATAATAATTCACTCTAAATGTAAAGAAACATGTTTAAATATCTTACTAAGTAATGCCAAGACAAAAACTTACCTTTTATAGGGGCTATACCGCAGTACAAAATAGTCAACGCCAATTATATTTTTAATCAATGTATAAAAATATCAAAGCCAGTATTAATAGAAATGGTCCATACCCCTCTTCCCCTGCTGCAGTAAATAATCCAAGGCCAGTAGGTTTAATTCCTATTCAGAGAAAATTCCAACAATTCTAAAATGGCTTCACTAGGGGTGCAGTAAGAATACTTTCAGACTAATTTTGTATGAACCTCACTCGAGCATGGAATGGCATACATGTATATGCCTGTAGCCGACTCCAAAGGGAGTTTACAAGCATTTTCTATATAAATTGACTGAGTGGTCATATGAAATATCCTTACAAAGGATAATAAATGACCACACCATTAAGTCGTGAAATTCTTGCACAATTAGCAAGTACATTAATAAACGTAGCGCATATCCTAAATACGGCGTGCGATACGTCTTTTTTAGCAAGAATGGCAATTGATACTGGGATAAAAGCGTAAACTTTTAATTAAGTGGCTTCCATAACTGTTTGTTCGCCGCGAAACACCAATAACGTTGCTTCCTAGTCACAGAGGGCGTTTCTATTATTCATCTGTCAGAATGTGTATAGTTTAAATTTGGAGATTTTTGTGGAAAAAAACGAGAAAGCTGTTATGAAAATTACGTCGTTACTTTTTAGTGTAAAACTAATCAGGTTATCATGAGAAAACCCCAAAAATATGCTTCATGAAAATAGGAGAGTTTTGGAAAAATATTAAATTCCATATGACAGTTTATAATACCATGATATTTAAGTTTAATAAGAGTAATAAAAAAAACTCTATAACAGTGAATTTTCCAAATAATAGTAATTTAAAAAAACAAGAATCTCTACCAAAATCTAAATGGGGTAAAAATTAATATCAATAAAAAACACTAAATGTTTCACAGGCAGAAGATTAAACTGTCGTCAACTCAACTTATTTGATTCCTTTAAATATATTTTGGGTTTTGTTCACCCTAACAATCGAAATCGCCTACTACCATCTCTCTCTCTCTCTCTCTCTTCTCTCTCTCGTCTCTCTCTCTCTCTCTCTCTCTCTCAGTAAATACACACACACATATATATATATATATATATATATATATATATATATATATATATATATATATATATATATATATATATTATAATATATATATAATATATATACTCCACTTAAATGCTTTGCAACCTGAAACAGAGCACATGAAAAGTCAATACAGGTCTCACTGCAGGTAATTCGCACAATGAAAAGCAAACAGGCTCACAGCGACGTGACTTGGCTTAAACCTTAAATCCGGCACTTGACCGTCGTCTGGGGTATTCCTCATACTTCAGGGGATCAGCAATGGAGGAGAGAGGGGGACAGGTGAATAAACTCGCTACAAAAATATGGCAGGTCCACAGTAGCCACGTGCTTAAGAAGGGCCAGTTCAAGAGCAAGGAGGACGACAGGAGTCCTGGACGAGAGTCTAACGAATCCTAAGGCTGAGCCTGCCGATTCGAAGCCTTTTATAACCTCTGAAGATTACGAGGCTCTGGTGTCCAGATGGCAGCAGTGGGCATCTCACCAGGGCATGACGACCTCGTGGCCCAAATTCCAAGATGGGCAGCGCACACATGGTTGATCTATTGCCTCTCTGCCAGCTGGCTTGTCTCAGCCGAGGATGTGAGCATTCCTCCCGAGTTTCCCGGCGATCAACTCGAACAAGGAAAGAGGAATAAAGTAGTTTCCCCCCAAATCAGTGGTTGGAGAAAGGCTGTAGGGGCCAGTTTTGCCCCCAGCGTATTTTGGATGACTAAATTTAAGATTAGTTAAATTAATATCTTTGACTTACGAGATGGCGTGGGAGAGTTTACTCTTGTAAAATATATATACTATTATATATATATATATATATATATAGATATATATATATATATATATATATATATATATATATATATAATCCTTGTTTCAACAGTTTCCTTTTAGCTCCCGTTGGGTAGGTCCTTCTTTTCGTGTCAATGGTGTTAGCATTTTAAATAAGATAATACTGTAGTGATTTTAGTTATATGTTATGATAATTTTTTTTTATGAATAATTATGAAGAGTCAACTCGATGTATTTCAAACTTGTGGATGCAACAAGGTAGTTGTGAAACGTCGTCATTAGCAATAAACCTTCCATTTTATCGAACGCCTTTCCCAGGACGAATTCGAAAGGTGCAGCTCTAATGTTTGATATATATATATATATATATTATATATATATATATATATATATATATATATATATATATATATATATATATATATATATATATATATTTATTTATATGTACGTATATATACACACACGTACGTATATACACACACACACACACACATACATATATATATATATATATATATATATATATATATATATATATATATATATATATATATATATAGTGTGTGTGTGTGTTACATCGGAATTTTAACAATGTTGCAGGCAGACATATACGCCCTTCAAATTATAATCCTGTACGGCTGCCGTTACATTCCATCTCATTAGGGAAATGACATATGGTATATACGTATTTTGCAAACAGACCAACGCTCCGTACATTCCTTCGCTTCACGGGTTTTCTAACATCATTAATTCCAGAAATGAGGAAAAATATTATTAGATCATTGAAATCCTCGAACTCGAGGTGATTACTGTTGAGAAAAACCTAGTGAAATTCGACAGAAAGAGAGAGAGAGAGAGAGAGAGAGAGAGAGAGAGAGAGAGAGAGGAGAAGAGAGAGAGAGAGAGAGAGAGAGAGAGGAATGTAAATTTACATCAAAACAATAACAACTCTGGTGCCTGCGTGGGTGTAGCATATTTGCATATTTTAGAGAATAAGTTTAAAAAAATGAATATCGTCTAAAGATGCGGGACAGCGAATGCAAACTGTATGTAAACAAAGGATGGCAGAACATTTTTCCCGGAAATCCAAATCCTCAGGAATCCAGCCTCAGGACTCTTTAACAAAAGAGAAATTGTAGCAACGAAGCGAAATCCAATAACTGGAAGAACGAGACATTGTATGACATTCAAAATTCTCCTCCAATTGTCTTGCAGGTGTGTCGAACAAGAGTCATGCAAATTAAGAGGTAAACAATACGCATCACTTAACATTGCCTTAAAAATTTCGTCTCATATTTTGGTTCGTTGAGGAATTGTGGGGGGAGGGGGCTGGTCCTCCCGGGTTCGATGGGAATGGGAGAGGGAGAGGAAAAGGGAGAGGGGTTAAGGGGGGAGGAGTTGAAAAGATCAAAGGCCGCTCTTAAGACTCAGAGAAGAAGAAGAAGAAGAAAAAGAAGGTTAAAGCTTATTACTACTTAACAGTTGGAGGATGAGGAAGAGCAGAGCGCAGAGGGAAGAAACTCAGAAATGGCTATGAACTTAAAACCTTGTATATGTTAAGTTTATATCAATGAATATAATATAAAATCTATCTTATATAAAGAATATGTTTTTATCTAAAACGGATTCTTATCCTACCTGGTAACTTCAAATAAGAAATTTATTTGTAAAAGGAATTTTGCAACTTCTGTAACTTCTCAGTCTACCTTTTAAATAGGTATACATATTTTTACCAAGAGTGTTTCTGAGCGAACATCTGTTCATTTTAATTAAGACCATATTATATGTTTTTTTTGTAGCTTTTGTGTAAATTCCGCCGTGCTTACGTAATGAATCAACTACGAAATCACCCATCCATTAAACGCGGGAGAGAGTTTCCATTAACTTATGGCTAATGAAGCATATTCTCTCTCTCTCTCTCTCTCTCTCTCTCTCTCTCTCTCTCTCTCTCTCTCTCATATAGCTTATGTAAGCCCGACCCTTGACAACAAAATATTCCAATACAAGTCACAGTTTTGTTTGTTTAATGAGATACGTCCTGGTTACATAATTGCAAGTTAGAAATTTTTCCAGGTAAAATAAGATGGAGAGAGAGAGAGAGAGAGAGAGAGAGAGAGAGAGAGAGAGAGAGAGAGAGAGAGAGAGAGAGAGAGAGAATTTATGTAAAATTACATGATACCATTCAACGCTTAATTCGGTGTTCACAAAATGATGGCAATCTTCTTACGACAAAGCCGTTCTACACATATGTTTTCAATGAATCTTTATAGAAAACATAACCTCCATCAAGCATCATCATCACTACAAAATATATCATACAAAACGACCCGTCCCTCCGATTTCAGGAGACTTAGTTTTCCATCTAGCAGTACTGATGGAATCTTTGCTCTTGTATCCACATGCACATTTGTCTCACATATAAAAGTAGTGAAAAAAAAAAAAGTTGTATAAGCCAAATAGAATAGTTAAATGGAAAATATTTCATATATCTGTGCTTCTGTTATAATATCTAAGATACTGTACGTTTTCCAATTTACTACTCATAACTAGAATTCTCATGCACGCTTTAAATCAGCCAAACTACTTGCCGTTCGTTAACTCTTACCGACCTAATAGGTACTAACTATACTCTGTTTTTTTCCATCTGTCCACCAGCCTGTGTTGTTTGCGTATGGTAACACTGCGTCCCGGGCTTCAGATAGTTACGGTATGTGTAAGTTTTAGGTAAATAAAAGGATATCTGGGTGTACATTTGCAACTGAAAAGTGTTTTGATAATTTACTGTGTGCGAATTACACCGTTAATATTCGAAATAGGATATTGTTATTATTGTTGAATGTAAGCTAAATGTAACTATCAAGAGCCCGGAACGCAGTGTTACCATATGCAAACACCACAGGCGGGTGGACAGATGGAAAAAAACAGAGTATAGTAGACTGCTTTTTATCTTTTAATTCTTTTAGTGCAAAGGCTTTATTATCACAGAATGCAGATGATTTTCATAGTTTGTAGATGCAAAGCGTTTACTCTCTGGAAAAGGTAAGCCTGTGAAAGCAAGGTCTCCTAGGTAGAAAACATCCAACTGTATACATACATACATATATAGATACATATATGCAAGCATAATTTTTAATGTATGTATAAATGTCGTAAATATGTATATACATATGTATGTATATTCAAAACTTACTTCTCAGTATAAAAGGAATAACTCCATCACAGCGAAGCGTAAACAAGCATAAAATCCAAAATGTTGTCTCTTTCAAAAACAAGTCAACCAAATTGGCTGCTTAATTAGAGGACTTTATTTTGCAGTCATTAAAGCGCCCAGAATCTGGAGTGATAATGGAACAGCTCACACTTCCTCCATCATAACGACTCATTTCCGCTCGAGAGGGAAGACTCTCCCTTCCTCCCTCCCTCCCTCCCTCCCTCCTTCCCTCCCTCCATCGCTTGAGCCTTTCCTCCATCACTAATACCTGAAGCATCATTTGAGTCTCATTTTTCCTTCCGAGTTCTATAAGTCTCTGATTTTGTCATTACTCTCTTGACAACACAGTTTCTTTCATTTTTATACTGCTACTATTTGAAATCATTAGTAAATATTTGTCATACACTCTGACTACACAGTTTCTTTAATTTTTAAAATGCTACTATTTGAAATCATTAGTAAATATTTGTCATTACTCTCTTGACTACACAGTTTCTTTCATTTTTATACTGCTACTATGTGAAATCATTAGTAAATATTTGTCATTACTCTCTTGACTACACAGTTTCTTTCATTTTTATACTGCTACTATTTGAAATCATTCTTAAATATAAACTTTCATCTTATTGCATGTGAAAGTTGTCCCGATTAGTGATAGTTCTAAGTAACATACATACAGACATAGTTCATCCTACATGTATGGGTGTAAAGTGAAATTACAGTTTATACTTCACAGTTTTTTGTGGGTTAGGCCAAACTGTCAAATCCTCAACAGAAATATTCTTGAATATTGCATCCCCGCGTTCAAAAGTCTTTTGGTTTCTTCTATAACCTTTTCAACTATACTCTGTTTTTTCCATCTGTCCACTCACCTGTGGTGTTTGCGTATGGTAGATAACACTGCGTCCCGGGCTTTAGATAGTTACGCTATGTGTAAGTTTTAGGTAAATACAAGATATCTGGGGGTACGTTTGCAACCGAAAAGTGTAATAATTTACTGTACGCAAATTACACCGTTAAAATTCGAAATGGGATATTATTATAATTGTTGAATGTAAGCTGAATGTTACTATCTAAAGGCCGGGACGCAGTGTTACCATACGCAAACACCACAGGCGGGTGGACAGATGGAAAAAGACCGAGTATAATTATGCATGTACCTTTTTCCCTTATTAGTCCTCTACCATATCTGACAACTTCATTTATCTCTCCAATACACGTCTCCTCCAATAACCAAGTACCTTCTACCGCACTTGTGTTTGCTAGTTATAGTTTGTAAGTCGTTCTGTGTCAGCACTTTTAGACTGCTGTCACAACCACGTGACAGAGTTATGTGTTACTTCCCTGTCAACACTCCTCTCCTCGGTTTTAATGACGATTCGTCTCACCTATCTGGCCAGACTCGTAGGCTCATGAATCATTTCAGGCCTTTCGTTTTGCTACCATTTACGGATCCTTGAAAATAAAGCATCAAGCCTGTTACGATTATGTGGTGCCTTGTACTTTAACCGAAAGTGTTCTATTTAAATCTCATATAACATACTAGTATCTCTCATATTTAATTTTTTTAATGGCAACAGATTTGCTCAATTCTCCAACAATGTATGCGACTTACACTACCAAGTTATTACGGAAAAAAGGTAGAACAGTAGGAGGACCATCTATAATCATAGTATGCTCTGTTACTGTAAACGTCATCTTGTTTCCTCCTAACACACCCACAATGACTAGGTAACCAACAGAACTGTACCTCTTTCTACGCCACGACTACTAAGAGATACCATTATTTAATATCCCTAATACAATACAGAGGGTGGTCAGGATTATGGCTTTCCAGGGCCACTAGAGCACTGAGCAATTCCGATATTACACAAGAGAAATTTTGGCTTAGTCATTATTTCTGAATGGCAATCAACATAGCTTACAGTTCTGTACAAACATAATAATAACAGTTCTGTACAAAAAAAAAAAAAAAAAAAAATAATAATAATAATTAAAAAAAATAAAAGAGCTTCATTTGGAATCCTAGGCCTATGTGTGGGATTAGGCAGAAATGCTCTTGAAACAGGTTGTTACTCTTGTTTCTGGTTAAGCAGGCGTTACGCCAGCAAAGGATCTTCCTCGCAGAGCAGGCCGTAAGTCATTGTATGATGTGAAAGTGAATGATTGAAACAGTGTGTCCTTTTTCTTTACCACTTTTAAATCTTTACAAAACTGTACATTTGACAGTTGCCGTGAAGCCTTCGTTTGATCAACAGTTGATAATATATTAAAGGTTAACCTGCATTTTCTGCAAACTTTCAAGCCCAATATTAAAAGGATTAGGATCAGAGGATGTCTTACTTAATGACACCATAAAGTATTATGAATATTACGCTGCAAAGGAAGTTCCTCGTTGGACGAGTGGTTTTCGCGCTTGGCTACCAATCCGGTGGTCTCAAGTTCGATTCTCGGCTCGGTCAACGGGGAATCAGAGGAATTTACTTCTGGTGATAGAAATTCATTTCTTGATATAATGTGGTTCGCATCCCACAATAAACTGTAGGTCCCATAGCCACGTTGAAAAATATCTAATTCTTCGGGCCAGCCCTAGGAGAGCTGTTAATCAGCTCAGTGGTCTGGTAAAACTAAGATATACTCAACTTACGCTGCAAAGGTTGCTGCTTGCCTGTGATCAGATGCATGAAGCACTGAGGAAACGCACTGTTGACTGTAAAGACTCCTTAACCACTGCTCGACCATTTACAATACTAGACTTTGGGTCAGCAAACAATGCAAATAGATTGTTTGCTTGCTTGCATGGTGTTTTTATGTTGCATGGGACCAGTGGTTATTCAGCAACGGGTCCAACGGCTTTACGTGGCTTCCGAACCACGTCGAGAGTGAACTTCTATCACCAGAAATACACATCTCTCACTCCTCAATGGAACGGCCGAGAATCGAACTCGCGAACACCGAGGTGGGACGGCAACACCATACCAACCACGCCACTGAGGCGCTGCAACTAGATTGTAAACATCATTAAGAGTTTTATCTTCCCTTATTTCAACATTGTTGCATGGTCACGATATTCTAGGCTCATGATGGAAGGCTGCATGTAATCGATGAGCTACTTATGTATCAAATTGGTAGTTTGCATGCCCCAATTATTGAGGGCACTTTCTACATATGCGCCAATGCTTTAGAAAATATCCTATTGGAGGCTCATTTTTTGGGTACCTGGAATAAAACCCTATATCCTCACCAAACTGTTTTTGAAGTTTATTGCGAAGAGAACGTAATGCCTGTCTATCATCACATGTATCTCTAATTTCTTCATTTGTAAGCGGCATATCTCTTTGTATTTGTTCATATTCATGAAGTATGTCGCTCAGTGTGTATATCTCTGCGTGAGTCAAGGTTCTCTCTTATACGTGAAGACAATTTACCGAATGCTTCTTGCTTTTTGTCTTGTACCCATTGTTCTCTCTGACGACGTTTTTCTGTCCTTTTAGTATTTGTGTGAGCGTCATACACGGGTCTACAGTGTGATTTCCAACATTCTTTGTGATAAAAGATGACGAGAGCAGCTGCTTTAAGTATACCTCCATTACTATTGCAAAATGTTGCTAAGGCTTCCAAACGACGTTTTTTCAGCTCATCTTTAACAAAAGGAATAGCCTCTACATATGTACCCAAGCAGCCTCTGTTTCAATTATGTGAAACTTAATATTTCTTTTCTCCCCAAGAATATTTCTGGAAGTCTTTCCTTTCAATTCCTTTTGACAGATAACACAAGAAAACTCTGAAGCTTTGCAAGATCATCAGTTCTACATTTGCTCTGTAAGTTCTGAGTTCGTTTTAACTGGATTTTAGCAACATTTAGCCTGCAGATATTGTGAATTTTTCTTGGTGTTTTGCTTACCTGCATGCATTCATAAAGGTTGCCGAACTCAGTGTTTAGCTGCCTCCATTCTTCACATTTTTGGGCCAGGAAATTCCAGGTCTCCTGAGATGGTTGTTGAAGTGGATTTCTTTTAGAGGTTGCTGTTTTTCCACAAATAATACAAGTATCATCTTGATCTGTCTTTGCACATTTACTTGCTGATTCAGGTGGTTCTGCTACAAAAATGCCTGTTCTTCTCTTGCGTGATGAGGGTCCCAGAACTATGTCATACATCTTTTATTTCTTTTCTGACAAAAAAAATTATTTAAAAAAAATGAATATTTAAGTGAATTACATGCTATATGAGAATATTAGGTCAATTGGTTAAAAAATATTAAGGAAAATTTATAATTACGTTTCGGCCATCTCATTACTAATTTTCTCTTATAGCATCCAAAAGACGGGATTACAAGAGAGACTCCATCCTAAAATTCATCAGAATATTCTTACAAATGAAATCCAACCATAAATAAAGGCCCCCCTCACATTGCACACGGGCCCATAGATTCTGAATGGCCTACAGTGCTAAGATTTCATTTCTTCCTCTGTTTTCGATGCTTGGCTAAGGTATCCATTAATCAGCCGAATGTATGTCGCGGAGCCCTCTGCCATTACATGCTCGTATGTCACCTGGGATATTAAAAACAATCCTCTGGTTAAAAAAAAAAAAAAAAAACTCAGATGAACTGCTCGTTAGCTATCTCTATGTCGTAGTTATATATAAGCAATTACAAAAGAAGTCACGAAAAGCAAATAAAACAGAGGCACTAGTATTTTCCTCAGGGAGTTTTAAGTTCTGGCTGTTGGATCCTATACTTCCTGCTAGATGTAATATCATAGGATTCTCTTCCTGAAAGCCTAAACCTTTTCCTCTCTGTCCAGTCGTTACAATTTTTAGTTTTACCTTGCTCTTATCTGCCGCAATAATGATGCAATGGCCATCAGCACACATTGAGCATCATATTCTACGACTAAATCGAGAATTCTATGAATTTGCGTAACCTAACAGGGATGTTTTATCTACCCTCTTGTTTATTCCTCTCTTGAAGGCTACGTCTATGAAACCGCATCTTTTTTTCAAGATTATGAAGCGCTTGTCTTTCCCAGTCACCAAAGTTCAGACCTGAGAATCGTATCAAGAATATCAGTCTTCTAAAAACAAATTTTGAATGAAAAAATATACTTTACGATTACGAATATTTTCCTCCTTCTACCCCCACCACTCTCTCTCTCTCTCTCTCTCTCTCTCTCTCTCTCTCGTTCTCTTCTCAATTCTCTCTCTCTCTCTCTCTCTCTCTCTCTCTCTCTTTCCATACATACATACATATGAATAAATTGATTAATTAACAAATAAACGAACATAAGTGGATGTGAATATGTTGTATAGGAATTACTTACAACACCCTTTAATATTGGTTTTCTATAAGCTATTTTGATTAACATTGAAATGACTGAGAATAATGGCACGATTATTTTTCGCTGAAATGAAAGAAGAGACTCCATCGACTCGCACTTTACGTATGCTCCAACAACATAGCAATGTGCAATTTAATCGAGAAAATGTTTGGGGAGATATTTTCTTTCCTCATTAATAAGTTTCAATGCCTAACTTATTACTTCATCAGTCCGCGTTTTTCTTCGTTTTTTTATAAAAAAAAATTTTTCTGTAAACCGTATTACATACTTCTATGCAATTTTTTGCTTCCCTTTCGCCGAAGATGATAATACAAAAATTTATCATTTTGCAAGTTTCAAACCAAACATAAACCTCGGAATGTTTAGGAATGTATCGTCAGTCACGGAGGTTATAACTCATACATTTATATTTTTAATATTATTTCATAAATGGACCACGTCTGGGAAGACTGTAAAATGTCTTCAACACCATATCATTTATAATTATAACCTTCGTCCTCAGATATCGTTAAAGAAAATTAACGATCGAGGCTTAACAGACGGAATTTTTTTTCTTCGTAACTTTAGTCAAAAGTTTCCAGCAACCACTATAGAATTTTATATTGTTCTTTATCTTATGTATATGTTTCTTTTTATAACCTAACTTCTTTAATATTACACAAAAGTCGATGAAATACCGATATTTCTTTGAAGACAGAAGTTGTAATAAAATACTTTTGCGTTTCTAAATTTCAGAAGATATTGATTAATAGAACTGAACACAATACACATACCTCTGCAAACATTTCTAGTAGCCTCCCTTGTCAAAAAGATAGGTTGCAGGAACCCTTAAGTTTAAAGAGGATTCATCTTTTCTTATAACCAAAAGTTCGTATAACATCATCAAGCAGTCAAAATTATTTTAAAATAATAAAGAGAGACTTTCCATCCCAGCCGAATCTAGCTAAGCCTTTAATATTACGGTAATCCATAGAATTTTCATGAATTCCGTTGATCAGTGATACTGAAACGTTCGAGATTAATTTGAAAGTTAATTATCTGTATTGAAAAGCGGTTTCAATTTTAAACATTACTGATACTAATGGGAAGTCAAGAAAATTTAAGAATTTTACAGAATATAAAAGCAGGCCGCTATGCTGTCTTGTTGTGAATACCTTGTTCAAAATTCTTCCCGAGCTATTGTGACAATGAACTTGGAAAGCTCTAAACAAACGGTATTGAAACGTACTTTATTTGACAGACTAAACCTCCAAAATCTATGAAGTTCCCCTTTGTAAAAGTTTCTCCCTTTTCTTATATTCACATTTCTACAAAATAAATCTACTTGGTTAGAAACACAAATGCTTAGATTTAATCCCATTGTTATTGGAGATTAAGTTGGCCTTATGCTAGCACCGGCTCTTGCTCAATTTGTCAAGAGGTCGGGACTACTTTGCGGCTCGCACAAGCTATTGACCTTTGTTAATGTTTTATGAATAAACTAGTAAGCTGTAGACTCCGTATATCATTCGAAACCTCACCTCACAGTAATTTAATTAACCTTTTACACAAAATTTCTTTCTAATCTAGGTGAGCTCGAAGTTTTTTAACCAAAGGAAGCTAAATTTCTGGATAAGACAATTCTCCATTAGCTCAGCAGTCTGACGAAACGATGAAAGGTACAATCACTTAACCATATGGAAACCAAAGTGGGAATTGTCATTGAGAAAAAAAAATTCATTAGCACTTTCGTCTAGAATCATCTGTACTGGCAGCCAAATTTCTGCTTTCAAAATTGTGCTGCATACAAGGCTGTTAGTACGGGACGGTACGTTATGTTTTTCCGTAGGTACTTCGTACTTGGCTAAAATACTGTACCGTAATTTCGCACCGTGTACCGCTCAGTAATTTCGTACCGTACCCTCAAATATTTTCCGGTACCGTCCAGTACAGTAAAAATAGTGTACTGTAGTTCCGTACTTTTATCGCACTATAAGCAAACTCAGTGTACATCATCAAATCCCCTCGTTATGAAAATGTCAATGTTAACAGATGTAGATTACCAAAGGGAACTTATATGTATATATTGAGTTGTCGTAATAATAATGATGATGATTATTCATTCTTAAGATAAAATTAGTAAATAGCTAATACTACTAATGTCTAATTACAACGGAACTACTACTACTACTACTACTACTACTACTACTACTACTATAACTAATAATAATAATAATAATAATAATAATAATTGGGAAAAACTCTCTATCACGGGAGTATGTATGATATTTCTAAGGGGTCCACAATAATGAATAATGTTAAGAGTTCGTGTATAATTCAAAAAAACCTTACAAAGCTTTCGAACCCTTCCCTGGGTTCATCTTCAGTCCAAAAAAAAAAATAAATAAATAAAGAAAATAATAAATAATAATAATAATAAATAAAAAAAGGTATTACTTCATGAATTACACACACACATATACATATGTTAAGTAAGGAATTCCAAACATACACATACACACACAAACACACATGAATGGTATATTACAAACTGAAATGTCAAGTACCTTACTGATATACTTGTGAAGTCACTGAAGAAATATGCATTAGTAATTTCTTAGTAACATATCACAGCCCCATTGTTTCCATGCCTGAATCGTACCGTACCGTACTTTGGTAAAATTATACCATAATTCCGTACAGTATAAATTGACTAAAGTTTTTGGTTACTGCAGTTTAAATTTACCACAATGAAACAGCCGGTTTTTACAGTTTAAATTTAACACTATGAAATAAAAGTAAAAAAAAAAAAAACTTCATTTCTAGTTGGCAGTTTGGGGAATTCGGTTCAGGTTCAACAAGTTTAAAACTCTCAGCTGGTTTGTTCGTTCTCAACTAACAGTTTAACTTACAACCAACTGTATCCTCATATGCCAGAATGATACTGGAAGCAAAAATCTAGTCTGCATGCCTGACTGAAAGTAATCTTCCGTCAAATCCTTCAGGCTCTGTAATGTCTTGTGTCTTACCTGATCATATTACAAAGCTAGTGGTATTGTTGCATTTTCTGGAACCGATAAATTTCACAAAAGGTATTTTAAAGTTTCTTGGCACTTCTTTCCTCGGTCAAGGCACAATCTAGCAGCAGAAAGAAGCAAAACCAGCACTGTTGTCCTCAATTCAATAGGATTTGATGCGCTATCATGCCAGTTAATGTCTGGCGTCATAATTTTGGTAGTTGGTATCCCCCGAAATTTGAAACAAGAGTGGAGAAAGTAAATAGGAGCTACTTTTCACTTACAGCTAATAAAGAATAAAAGTAGTAAACAAATATATAACCCCTAACGATCTAAGTATGTTTTCATTTCCGACATATGGTACTATAATGTCCTACTTCTTGCCACATAAAATACATTGTTTTGTAGGTCATGAAACGTAATCAATAAAAATACAAAATTTAACCAGATCATAAGAGCCCTCGTCGTGCAGTGTATAATGAGAAACGTTACCACGGCTAACTATGGTTCAATGAGGTATTATAATGATTCGAAGATAATGACTGACTATAGATCCGACTCTCAGGGACTAATTCAATCTTTTTGGGAAGTTGGAAATGACATAATTCAAAAACAGAATCGCAAGTACCCCAGTGTTCTTGAAAAAAACAAAAACTATACGTTGCATGTCATCTGAAATAACGTAAAAGTACTAGTTAAAATCATTAATGTTGCCACTAAATTCCTTGATGTTATTTTCAAAAACAACACACTGTGGGAAGATGGAAAAAAATAAATAAAGAACTTCACAGGAGAGGACACAGTAGCCATCCATCTGAACATAAAAGTTACTCTTTCAGGAATACGGAAATGAAAGATTTTAGTCTCCTTGAAATTCAGACGGAGGCAGGTTCCTGCAAAATCCATATTCATGTTTGGTCCCACGAAATGAAAGTTGTCAAAGTATTCTACCAGCCCTCAAAATATAGACGAAGTCCATTTGCAAATACCTAATGCCTAGGCTGTGTACACGCGTGCTGTGACAGCCCAATATCTGCGCCAACTTATCCATATTCCTCGTTACGAATGCAATCCCGGCCTCAAAATTTTGTTGATATATTTCCTTACTGAAGTCTATACTATTTTATAAGCAGAAATATGCAGAAATCGGTTCTACAACTACCTTTTATTGATTACCCCCAAAAATGTGAAATTCCGTGTAATCAAAGGGTGATTTAATTATATTTTTTGGTCTTCGATAGCAATTAGGATCCGTCAGGAGTTGATACATCGCACAAATTAAATTAAATAATTGTACAACACGGAGGAGGTGAATGGTGAATTCTCAACATAAATAGCGACAAACGATAATTACAGGAAACCAACAAACTTGGTATCCATCTTACATACATTTAAATAAATTGAGATATCAAAATAGCCACAGATATATGAATAAAAAAAAAAAAAAAGAAATTCAAACCTTCACTTTGGTAAATGAATATCAGAACGCTGGAGCATGTAGACCACAAATACACTTTCCTATACGAGAGAGAGAGAGAGAGAGAGAGAGAGAGAGAGAGAGAGAGAGAGAGAGAGAGAGAGAGAGAGAGAGAGAGAGAGAATAACCTATGAAACAGAACAAAACGAGGCGCATTGCGTCAAGATGAGATAGAGAACGTTTTCCGGCGGCAGTACGAGACCAGCATACTACATACAGTCGACCAAAATGGAGCTCGTGATTTCGCTGAGCCCCTTTTTCCCTTCTCTCCTGTTACCGATGCCTCCTACTTTCCGTAGATGAATATATATGGCGAAGATCTTTCCGCTTCATCCTCCTTTCCTGATAAGTCATAATAACTTTCGATGTTGCTTCGGGATGTACGTATTATCCTAATTTGAGTCAGTGCATATTTAGCCAAAGATATCTCGAATATCAGACGCAGTTGGTAACACTATACTTGATAACAAAATCAAGAGGAAAATACAAATAAAAATAATTTTAAATTACTACGTTTCACTAATCAAGAGTGCACAACTGGCCGCCCTCGAATTTATAAACAGAAAACCCCAAATTGCACTCTACGTACACTACAGAAAAGTTATTTAAATCCCTTGAACCATAAACTTCAGGGAAATAACCAACTTATTTCTCAGCAAGCCAACTATGTGATAACTTTTGAACAAAAACTAAAATGGTTTCAGTTACAGATAGTTAGGCTAAAGGTGAGTTAGGACACTTCCAAACTACAAACTTATGAGTGAGAAACACAAAATATGCAATAGACATGAATACTATACAACAAACTTAGGAAAATTTCGAAGACCTTTCAGAGCCGATTTGAGGACCTCAAGAAAGAAGTCAATAATTTGATGTTGATCAGCAACCCCTTTCCTGTATCTCCAGATGTAGTGGAATTCGAAGCACAACTTGAACTAATTGATTTTTCAGAATAATGACAGCCTTCGCACCAAGTATAACGAGGTGGACTTGCTTAACTTTTATAATTGTCTGGCCAAATATCAATTTCTGTATTTGAGAAACAAAGCTGCTATTTATGCAATCTTATTTGGCTTTACCTACATATGTCAGCAAATATTTGTCTGCTCAAGCAGCACAAATCAAATATTCGCATCAGGCTAAGCGATCAAAATTTGCACTTTGTTTGGAGACTGTCAAAAACAAATTTCCACCTGAACAGAAAAAAACTTGTGCCTGGATCCCAGTGTCAAAATCTCATTAAAACAAAACAAGTGCACAACTTTGTCTTATTTATCCCTAAATATCTCCAAACTACTTATTATATTTTATGTAAAATCTAATGGCCCTCCATTAGATATATGTTTGATGATGTGGCCCATGTAGCCCAAAAGGTTGTGGATCCTTGCACTACATTTTTCACTTTCTATGTATTTTTACAAACGGTAACTAAGGTTCTCCTCATATTTCATAATGCTATACAGAAATTATGTTAATTCTCAAAGAATTGTCTCTGCCAAGAGACGTTTTTATCGAGGAAACATCAAATGTGGGTGAGAGTAATTTTGAAAATAACAGACTTATGGACCTATAACTTGAGAAAAGAATTCTATAAGAGAACCTTGGTAATCAAACTAAAGATGTTCCGTATTCCTGGTGAAGGAAGGATTTCGAATGGCCACATTTCCTTCTTTGAATGAAAGGTTCCCACTTCTCTACAACAATATTTCCTTAGACAGCTGCTCAAAATTCCCTATAATCGTTCACAAATAAACAAAATTCTTATCAACAAATGTGTTTACTCCTAAATTCTAACAGTAAAACGCAAGTCTATATATACTATAAAAAAAGGATTTAAATGACCAAATGTAAATTTGTTTTTTAATATATTACACAGGGCTGGAGTAACTGCATACTTGATGAAAACGAAATGAATCATGTATCTTGACAGTTGCCAAAGTCACCACTGGTACTGATACCATTCATAAAAACTCAAGTCAGATATCATTAAAAAAAATAACCATGAGTTTTTATTGGGGATTTAAAAATTTATGATAGTAGCTGATGGTCGAGAATTCCTTGGATTTTCAGAAATTCCCAAATTATTAACCAAGCTTCTCAAAAGTCCCAAGGGATAATTCCCTAAAAGTGGAAGCCCTTCTTCTTGGAAGGATTCGAAAACCGTAAGCGAACGAAAGGACGAGAAAAGGTTGAAATGGGAATGCAAATATTGGGAAGATAATCTCTGGAAAACTTTCTTGTAATCCAGAACTATCCATCCTCCATTCATCTTTCGTTATGCTCAAATACTTATTCTTCTCTTCAATTTTTTTATATACAAAGTATAAGAATAACGGAATAGATATTTTATCCAATTTTTTAACTATAATACATAAAAACATTACAAAAAAATTAGATAATCCCTTATGTAATGACAGATTACAAGAGCTAAAATGTAAAAAAAATGAAAAAGGCAACACTGCATTATCTATGAAATAAAACCCAACAAATTCTTTTCACATTATACAAATACGAGTCTCTCCTTATGTCCTCACCAGTTTATTTTGAAAAGTTGAAATTTTAACCACCCAAACAAATTTTTTCAACATTATACAAATACGAGTCACTCCTTATGTCCTCACCAGCTTTATTTTGAAAAGTTAAAATGTTAACCACCCAAACTTCGCTGTCATCCATTGGCAACCTAACATGCCAAAATTTAAATTCACCAGTTCAGTGCTTTAAAATGCAACTTGACACTGATTAGGTCTTCGGAATTTTGATTGTGTCTTTAAAAGATAGGCCATGGATATACTGGTAGGAAAATTTAACGCCATTCCTAAAAAACTTAATTATCCCAATAAATCTTAAGTTCTTTTCTATTTCTACAAATGGCAACCTTAACATAGCATCCACCATATCTGAGATAGGGTTTCCACTACTTGTGACCAACAACATCAACAATCAATAAATCAACCATCTATTGTTGCAGTAGCGAAGCAGTTATTAATTTTGGGTTGTTAACAGAGAGTCATAAGTAATTTACTCAAGATAACATTGCAAACCGAAAGGTGTGTTCTCAGTAGTCAGATGG
>NC_087209.1:32071273-32086273 GCF_015104395.2 Macrobrachium nipponense | reverse complement strand
GTGAGATTTGCAGAAGTTGCAGAGCAATTCCAAAAATGCTGGAAAGTCAGAATTTTGTGCCAGATTGCTTGGCCGTCTATGAACTAATTTGAAAAGTGGTTGAAATTGAATTATAGCTTTCATGACCTTAGCTGAGAGACTGGCAATGTTTATGGGCGAATTTCGAGCTGCTCTGAAGAGTAATGCATGTAGCGAAGATGGTAATTTTAATTTTCACCTGAGAAGTGAACATGTTGGGATACCAGTTAAACCCTTCACTTTCTGATCTAATCAGCATCAATATATAAGTGATTGCCAAAAAGGTTTTTGAGACCAAAGTCTCTGAAACAAAAATGCAAAATATTCAAGATCTCGGAGATTTATTTCCAGAATTCTGGCTCATTTGGTCGTACACCAATCCCGTTATCCCCAAACAGAGCCAACAATGCTTGTGATAGGTCACGTGGAAGTCTGAAGTGGCTTAAGTGAATATGACGATTCCAAAAATCTTCCAAAATTTGTCTGATGCGTCAAATTCACAAACTCTCGAGAAGTGCTGTTATCAAGTATTAGTTACCTACGAATCAAATAGCTAAGGGTAACAAGACGTTCTATCATAACAAATGCTTCACTAATACTGGCAAAGTTGATGAAGGCCATTCGGCCTCCAAAATCAACCAGGAACTTAAAGGGAAATCACCATCAGTGTAGGCTCAATGGATGTCAATTTTTACTTGTTTTCGATCAATCGACATTTTATTCAAACAAAAACCATCAGTTGTGTGTGCTTACTGAATACATTGAAGCTGACTCAACAGAAATAAGAAACAGTACTTAGTGAATATAAAAAAACTGAAGTACGACTTATACGGATCAATGCCCAATAAGAAAATATGAGTACACAGTTCATTGACGTTAATATGATTTTTCGCGAGTAATAAAATGAGAGATAGAGTCTTCCAAATTTTGTTTCCTTTCACTTACAACCAAGCTCAATTTCTAGTAGAGTATATCACACGTAAACAGATTAAGGTTAAAGGGATCTCACTTGGCCATTACTTATGGATACCAGGATACTAAGTAATGAATATGGTATCTAAAATTGACATACATCTTATGGAATTATTAAATACAAGTTGGTAGAGTATCAGATTTTCATTGATAGTATATTTAATTCATCTTTATGCTTAAAATGCATTATTAAGAAAAAATGCCTTTTCAAACGCCAGGGTTATTTATTTGGTTAAATAATATCTACTTAGACATCTAAGCATCTTTCATTTTGTACATTTTAACCAACAGGTTGACCTAAAAAATATTTTCTATAACGAGCAAATTTACAACTTCGTTTTTAAGCTGAATTTTGTTCAATCTTGATAAAAAGGAATATTCGAATCCATTGTAGTGCGTGCCGATTTAGACCATGGTGATAAGCTTATGTGATGATGCAAAAACTGCGAACTTGCGAAGACAAGACTTCATCCCCCTTCTCTCTCTCTCTCTCTCTCTCTCTCTCTCTCTCTCTCTCTCTCTCTCTCTCTCTCTCTCTCTCAACAACTATATATTCAAGAACATGGCTGCCAGAAAATATGCCCAAGTAAGAAATGTCACGACTACAGTGAGGACTGTTTTTTTTTAGTTGACCAATGATATCGATGAGCTGGCAGAAAAAGAAACGCCAATTTTCCAGCCTGATTTTACAGAACTGGTCTTAGACCTCAATACGAAGAGCAAGAAAGTCACAGAAAGCTTCGCACTTGCCAAAGTTGAGTCAAACATGAGACAGTCAAAACGTAGTGACTTCACCAGCAGCAGATGGGCTGCCGGATATAGTTCCATCGACCTTTGACTTAGAGAAAGATCCTAGAAAGATGGACGCATATACTTCATTTATCTCGCAATACTATACGACGACTGGTCAGCCCATGGCATCTCCAAAAACAAAAAACAAAAAAAACAAAACAAAACTTTGTTAATTTTATCATTTGTAGATAAATGAAATTTAAAGTTGACAGCATAACGGCATTCAACAGATTCAGTGATCATTTGTTCTCTATTTTAACGTTGTGCACCGCTACATTGTACAGTAAGTTCCAGAAGTGAAGCGACAAATCTCAGAATAAATCGTACTTCTTTAGAAACTCGTGGGGTTGCCAGTTAGTATATTTCATTCCAATTATTGTCATCCTATTTATCTGATAATACGTATCAGTGATTAACTGTATAAGCGCAGAAAGTATTTCCCCGTGAATTATCAATGTTAGTTCAATAATTGTTTATTAAAAGAAAAAAGGAAAAAGAATTTCCCCAAAGAAATATCTGCGGCTCTCAAAGTGTGATATCAAATGTTCACCATAGAATAGCAGCAGGAACCGAGTGCAGAAGCACTGGCCTAATATTTGTAAATTAATTTTCTAATTTTATAGCGTTATATCGAAAGTTATTATGATGTCTTTTGATAAAGCACAGAGAAGTTTAGCATCTGATTAAATGAAATATGAATAAGACACAAGTTGGTGTTAAAAAAGAAAAAAAAAAAGTTATATGCGAGTTTAGCATTGGTTACATGGTTAGGCCTATTTCAAGAATCAAGGAAATATATTTTCCAGCTTGTTAGTTAATAATTTCATCGAATTTCTCAAATGTGCAAATTTCTGCATATGGAATTGTGTTCAGGGTCGCACCAAACAAGTATTTTCGTAGGTTTCCATTTTTTTTCCAGTGCATAAGTGAGACTATTCTTGTCCATACGATCCGGAGTGTGAATATGCTTGGCGAGCATTATTTTAATTCGAGTATCTCCTGTATTGCTCTCTATCTCTCTCTCAGGACCTTTTTATCTAGTCAGGAATAACCAGAGGTCTGTTTTAAGATCTTATCGAGCGCTAGGCCTATTGGTCATGCTCGGGTGCTTATATATATATATTATACATATATATATATATATATATATATATATATATATATATATATATATATATATATATATATATATATATCCCCAAAAAACTCATAAATTTGTTATACACTAATGCTTGGATCGAACTGATTGCTGGTTGCTTATGGAAATATGAATTTGGGTGATATCACTCCGTTATGATACGCCCACTTTCGAAAATTCAGTCTTTAAATTTCACGGTTGGGATATGATTAGAAGATTTGAGGTAAAAGGTTGAACTGAAAAAGACCTAATTATATTAGGGTAAAGGTAGAGGGGGGGGAGGGGTGCTCGGGGTCAGCCGTCTCCCTACTTAACCAGGTGGTGATTTTACGGGTGTTCTGGTTGCTTGCGACCGTCTTTCTTCCTTTTTATATAGCGAGTCTGTTTCCCAAGTGCAAGGACAGGTCCTGGTGTCGGTCCTGAAGGTTCTATCTTTGCCTAAATAACAGACAGTGGCCCTGCTTTGTAAGCCTTGCAATGCCCAGAACTATGACTCTCTATGAAAGTTAAAGTTCTTGGACTGAGACCGTAAGAAGGAGTCATAGTTGCTAAGCTTCCTACCTCCACGTGGTCCCGCTGGAAACTAGACATAGCGATATGCCTAGGCTAAATGGAAGCGCACCCTCTGTCCCTACAAGCAGGGGGATAACCCGGTGATCTGGCCAATCGAAAGCCAATGTGGGTGCTCCAACCCAGAGTACCCACAACGCCGGTGAGAGAAAGAATAAGAAATTGAAGGATGGATGAAGAGAGTCCAACACCAGTACCCTCACCACCTTTAATATAAATGATGCTGAGAACGGACATCAGCTGTTGGGGGGCACTGATCCTGTGGCGCCGGAAAGGAGTAGGTGTCCCTACTGCAACAGAGATTTTGCCACGTATGCAGGAAATAGGCTGCACCAGCAACGAGCCCATCCGAGTGAGTACCACCAGGGAGAAATTCAAAGATTAGAAAGCCGCCCCAATCAGATCTGGCAAGAAGAAGAGCTTGTAATTATGGCGAGCTATGAGCTCAGAAATCATAAAAACCCCTCCCTGAATAAAGCTATGCAAAAAGAGGTGCTCCCACATAGATCCATCGATGGGGTAACAGGTAAAAGAAAATCTACCAAATATAAGAAGCTACATGAGGATCTCAAAGCGAAAAGGGTTCAAAGTGAAATGGAAAAGAATAAGGAGGAAAGTAAAGCCTGGACAAACAAAACCGAAGATGACAACCCGAAGACGACAAATAAAAGCGGTATCAGGGAAATAGCAGGAAAGAGTAGCAATGGAAATAAACCGCCAAAAGAAAAAGGGAAAAGCGACTGGTCATCTGCCGAGCTACAGGCGATGGCAAAGTTTGAGTATAAGGTGGGAGCCACCTACCCCCGTATAAATAAGAAAATCTACGAGGCTCACCTTGAATCCCCACATACCATCCAAGAGCCAGGTAAAAATCTTGAAACCACGCCAAGGACGCCAAGAAGGAGTCTGTCAAACCTGCGTAGATGGCCGGTGGTCTGCCTAACACCTGAGAACGTAGGAAACGAAGAAAGGATCCATCAAGAGAGCGATATGGAAAGGAGCAGGGACGACAGTCAAGACGGAATGAACGAATACCTCAAACAATGGACTACGGAAAAGGAAGCAGAAAATAGAGAAGAAGAAAGGACACCATCATCGCCACCAACACCTGGCACCCCTTCAAGCAACAACGAAGAATCAACGTCCTCGTCAAACACATCAGACGATGAACCTCGGGAGGACATCCCGACTGAGGCTGATGTAGAAGAAATGTGTAGAGGCATCTTCGGAGTGAGGGAAGGATTCAGCAGGATTACCTGAAGGAAAGCAAACCACCGCAACATACCAAATAGAATAAGAAGAAGGAGGGAGTTTGCTGTTACTCAAAGTAAGTGGAAAAAGAACCGAGGGAAGATAACAGCAAACATTTTAGATGGGAAGGACCCCCTAGCAGACCCCACCCTTCCGCCAGGGACTGAGGAATTCTGGGGGCGATTGTTTGGGAGAGAAAGTCCGACGAGTAATGGAAACTCACATGAGGGAAATATGAAGACCTTCCCTTAGATATCTATAACGGAGCCAGTTTCACTTGAAGATATCAAATGGACGAAAGGAAAAACCAGGCTGGGATCGGCACCTGGACCAGATGGGGTACGTCCAGGCGAATTTAGATCTGCCAACGATCAAAATATTATGACGCTGTATAATACCATCTTGAGATACAGCATAGTAACAAAAATGGCTGCTACAGGACAGACCACCCTCATCCCAAAGAAAGACAACCCAACCGACCCAAGTGACTTCAGACCCATTACAGTCCCCTCGGCATTCAACAGATTCAGTGATCATTTGTTCTCTATTTTAACGTTGTGCACCGCTACATTGTACAGTAAGTTCCAGAAGTGAAGCGACAAATCTCAGAATAAATCGTACTTCTTTAGAAACTCGTGGGGTTGCCAGTTAGTATATTTCATTCCAATTATTGTCATCCTATTTATCTGATAATACGTATCAGTGATTAACTGTATAAGCGCAGAAAGTATTTCCCCGTGAATTATCAATGTTAGTTCAATAATTGTTTATTAAAAGAAAAAAGGAAAAAGAATTTCCCCAAAGAAATATCTGCGGCTCTCAAAGTGTGATATCAAATGTTCACCATAGAATAGCAGCAGGAACCGAGTGCAGAAGCACTGGCCTAATATTTGTAAATTAATTTTCTAATTTTATAGCGTTATATCGAAAGTTATTATGATGTCTTTTGATAAAGCACAGAGAAGTTTAGCATCTGATTAAATGAAATATGAATAAGACACAAGTTGGTGTTAAAAAAGAAAAAAAAAAGTTATATGCGAGTTTAGCATTGGTTACATGGTTAGGCCTATTTCAAGAATCAAGGAAATATATTTTCCAGCTTGTTAGTTAATAATTTCATTGAATTTCTCAAATGTGCAAATTTCTGCATATGGAATTGTGTTCAGGGTCGCACCAAACAAGTATTTTCGTAGGTTTCCATTTTTTTCCAGTGCATAAGTGAGACTATTCTTGTCCATACGATCCGGAGTGTGAATATGCTTGGCGAGCATTATTTTAATTCGAGTATCTCCTGTATTGCTCTCTATCTCTCTCTCAGGACCTTTTTATCTAGTCAGGAATAACCAGAGGTCTGTTTTAAGATCTTATCGAGCGCTAGGCCTATTGGTCATGCTCGGGTGCTTATATATATATAATATAAATATATATATATATATATATATATATAATATATATATATATTATATATATATATATATCTCCCCAAAAAAAAAAACTCATAAATTTGTTATACACTAATGCTTGGATCGAACTGATTGCTGGTTGCTTATGCGGAAAATATGAATTTGGGTGATATCACTCCGTTATGATACGCCCACTTTCGCAAATTCAGTCTTTAAATTTCTCGGTTGGGATATGATTAGAAGATTTGAGGTAAAAGGTTGAACTGAAAAAGACCTAATTATATTAGGGTAAAGGTAGAGGGGGGGGAGGGGTGCTCGGGGTCTGCCGTCTCCCTACTTAACCAGGTGGTGATTTTACGGGTGTTCTGGTTGCTTGCGACCGTCTTTCTTCCTTTTTATATAGCGAGTCTGTTTCCCAAGTGCAAGGACAGGTCCTGGTGTCGGTCCTGAAGGTTCTATCTTTGCCTAAATAACAGACAGTGGCCCTGCTTTGTAAGCCTTGCAATGCCCAGAACTATGACTCTCTATGAAAGTTAAAGTTCTTGACTGAGACCGTAAGAAGGAGTCATAGTTGCTAAGCTTCCTACCTCCACGTGGTCCCGCTGGAAACTAGACATAGCGATATGCCTAGGCTAAATGGAAGCGCACCCTCTGTCCCTACAAGCAGGGGGATAACCCGGCGATCTGGCCAATCGAAAGCCAATGTGGGTGCTCCAACCCAGAGTACCCACAACGCCGGTGAGAGAAAGAATAAGAAATTGAAGGATGGATGAAGAGAGTCCAACACCAGTACCTCACCACCTTTAATATAAATGATGCTGAGAACGGACATCAGCTGTTGGGGGGCACTGATCCTGTGGCGCCGGAAAGGAGTAGGTGTCCCTACTGCAACAGAGATTTTGCCACGTATGCAGGAAATAGGCTGCACCAGCAACGAAGCCCATCCGAGTGAGTACCACCAGGGAGAAATCAAAGATTAGAAAGCCGCCCCAATCAGATCTGGCAGAAGAAGAGCTTGTAATTATGGCGAGCTATGAGCTCAGAAATCATAAAAACCCCTCCCTGAATAAAGCTATGCAAAAAGAGGTGCTCCCACATAGATCCATCGAGGGGGTACAGGTAAAAGAAAAAATCTACCAAATAGAAAGCTACATTGAGGATCTCAAAGCGAAAAGGGTTCAAAGTGAAATGGAAAAGAATAAGGAGGAAAGTAAAGCCTGGACAAACAAAACCGAAGATGACAACCCAAAGACGACAAATAAAGCGGTATCAGGGAATAGCAGGAAAGAGTAGCAATGGAAATAAACCGCCAAAAGAAAAAGGGAAAAGCGACTGGTCATCTGCCGAGCTACAGGCGATGGCAAAGTTTGAGTATAAGGTGGGAGCCACCTACCCCCGTATACATAAGAAAATCTACGAGGCTCACCTTGAATCCCCACATACCATCCAAGAGCCAGGTAAAAATCTTGAAACCACGCCAAGGACGCCAAGAAGGAGTCTGTCAAACCTGCGTAGATGGCCGGTGGTCTGCCTAACACCTGAGAACGTAGGAAACGAAGAAAGGATCCATCAAGAGAGCGATATGGAAAGGAGCATGGGACGACAGTCAAGACGGAATGAACGAATACCTCAAACAATGGACTACGGAAAAGGAAGCAGAAAATAGAGAAGAAGAAAGGACACCATCATCGCCACCAACACCTGGCACCCCTTCAAGCAACAACGAAGAATCAACGTCCTCGTCAAACACATCAGACGATGAACCTCGGGAGGACATCCCGACTGAGGCTGACGTAGAAGAAATGTGTAGAGGCATCTTCGGAGTGAGGGAAGGATTCAGCAGGATTACCTGAAGGAAAGCAAACACCGCAACATACCAAATAAAAAATGAATAAGAAGGAGGGAGTTTGCTGTTACTCAAAGTAAGTGGAAAAAGAACGAGGGAAGATAACAGCAAACATTTTTATTTGATGGGAAGGACCCCCTAGCAGACCCACCCTTCCGCCAGGGACTGAGGAATTCTGGGGCGATTGTTTGGGAGAGAAAGTCCGACGAGTAATGGAAACTCACATGAGGGAAATATGAAGACCTTCCCTTAGATATCTATAACGGAGCCAGTTTCACTTGAAGATATCAAATGCGGACGAAAGGAAAACCAGGCTGGGATCGGCACCTGGACCAGATGGGGTACGTCCAGGCGCGAATTTAGATCTGCCAACAATCAAAATATTATGACGCTGTATAATACCATCTTGAGATACAGCATAGTAACAAAAATGGCTGCTACAGGACAGACCACCCTCATCCCAAAGAAAGACAACCCAACCGACCCAAGTGACTTCAGACCCATTACAGTCCCCTCAGTCGTCACTCAGGGGTTACATAAAATACTGGCAAAGCAGCTGGCGGACCGGATCCCGACTTCAGCTAGGCAAAAAGGATTCAAGGCAGAAGATGGGGTCGGTGCAAACCTACTGATACTCGAAGAACTAATCAGTAAGGCTAAGGCCAAATCCACGAGCCTATACTTAGGCTTCGTCGACTTTAAGAAGGCCTTTGACTCGGTTGCCCACAATGCCATTTTAGAATCTAAAAGAAACGTCAGCTAGATACGAATTCCATCGAGTATCTAGCAAACTATTATTGAAAAACCCGAACCAAGATCATTAACGCTGAGATACGAGTAAAGAGGGGTGTTATGCAGGGAGATCCTCTCTCCCCCATAATATTCAACATCGCCCTCGAAGCGGCTTTGGACAAGCTACCAGCTGGAATTGGGGCCCAGCTGGAGTCGGAATTGATAAAGTATATAGCCTTCGCTGACGATATCGTTGTGGTGGCAACTTCGAGAGAAAAGCTGACAGCAGGAATAGAGAAACTTTTAAATGAAGCAGGCAAACTGGGCCTCGAGCCTGGATTGGAAAAGTGTGCCACCCTCGGAATCGTCGGCGATAGGACGAAGAAAACCTGGTCCAAGATGGCCAACCAATCGCGTACCAGGGAACTGAAATACCAGCGATAAAGCCCGGCGAAGTCTACAAATATTTAGGAATAGAAGAGGGCGCTGACACAAAGACCAATGGGAAAAAGGTGATAGGGAAATTAAGAAACTGCCTGTGACATCTACAAAAGGCCCCGCTGAAGCCCCAACAAAAACTCTGGGCTCTGAAGAAAGTGGCCATACCCCGAATGAAGCACATGGCAATAAACGGACGGCTTAAAAAATACCACCTAAACCATCTAGATGCCGAAGTAAGAAAATTTATAAAGAAGGCCCTACACCCCCAATGCGGCCCTATATACTTCGCTGGAGGAAGGAGGATTGGGGATATATAACTTCAAAACACTTGTCCCTGTAGAACTAAGGAACAAGTGGGGCAGGCTTAAGGCAGAACAAGATCCAGTGGTGGCTGGACTTGCAAGAGTAAAATTCGAGGCAACATCGGGAGAAGCTACGCAGAAGAATGTACAGATGCTGTGGCAAGAGAAACTCATCAATTCAGTTGATGTATCAGGTCTGAGTGAGGCTGCCCAGGGACTGCGGCACAACTGGATTGATGCCGCAACATCTCTAGTCCCTGGAAGCAGGTTTTGTAACCTAGTTAAGCTTAGACAAGGAGTCCTGTCCACACCTGTGAGAAGTGCAAGAGGAAGAGATGTGCAAGGACTTTGCGACCTGGGGTGTGCCAGCCAGGGTACGCTGCATCATATTTTACAAAACTGCCCTAAGATGCAACCCTGGAGAATAGTAAGACACAACAACGTCATGAACTGGCTGGCCACCAAGTTAGAAGACCGAGGACACCAGGTAGTGAAGGAGCTGCACATCTCGACCTCCCAAGGTCTAAGGAGACCAGACCTAACAGTCTGGAACAACCAAGCAGCCAGGATATTAGATGTCCAAATTGTCGGGGACTCAAATGTCGGCTCGCTGGTCCATCTCGACGATATGAAAATAAGGAAGTATAATACCCCCAAAATAACTAGCAAAGTGGCGGAATTAACGGGCCATACTCCGACAGTGGGAGCCATCACCATAAACTGGAGGGGAGTGGCCTGCAAGAGAGCAGTGGCGACACTTAAGAAGTTGGGCCTCAGAAATGCAGACCTGAATATCATGATTTTGAAGGCCATGGAAGGAGTCCTGTCTATATATTCAAACTATATGGGCATGGCAGGAGGAGGAGACATTACATGATTGGCGCCCCGCAACAGATTCGGCCAAGCGACGTTCCTCCGGCTCCGTGCCGTTGAGTGGAGATCGTGCCGGGACGGGAGGCAAGTTGGAAGTCACCTGGAAGCCTCTCGTGATATGTATATACTATAATTAGCTTAGTTTTTAGAAAAGCAAATGAGGTTAGCGCTAACCATAGAGATTGGAAACATCTAGGGTGTAGGTAGGTAGGTTAGGTTAACCAATAAAAAAAAAAAAAATAAAAAAAAAAAAAATAAAAAATAAATAAAAAAAAAAAAAATAGCAGCAGCAGTTAGAGCCTTTATCGAAGATGGTGTTCTATGCTCGGTCCTAGAAGCTAGAATTAGAACTACCAACCACACCCAACTTCTCTATTGAATCTAGGAGCATTCATGGTTGATTATGTTTAATGTCGCTGAGATTTTCCCTTTACAGTCTATTGATACTTGCATGGTTTTATGCATCTTCACTAAAAATAATTATAATTGATAATACGCTATAATATAAAACATTTGTTTCCACATTGCTCGAAATATACATTGGTTATGTTGGTAATCCTGTATTGACCGAGAATTTCAAATTGTTTCGTTTCTATAGTTTGAAGTAATTACTATACTTTAAAATAATTACTATTACTGTAATTTTTTCTTATGATTGTATTAAATATCATAGATTTGATATTTGTGCATCATATGTTTGCTTTATTTTGCTTGATAGAGCTTTCACTGTAGGAAAAAAATTATTTTTCAGCTACAAGTTGTAGTTGCCAGTTAGTGAATTTTGAACGAAATCCTCTGTAATTTGTCGCTTCACTTCTGGAACTTACTGTACGCTGTCTAATTTAAAGCATTTTTTTATCATTTTAATTATTGCGTTCATTAGTAGTATTTAACTATCTCTAACAGAGCTAGAGTTACTTCGCTGCCTGTTCATCAAAAACGTTCAACTACATAACATGGTGGTTTGTCATGATTAAAACACATGTTCTAAAATTTCATTGGCTATTGCTTCAAATTCCACTCTGGAACCTTGTTGCGTGTTTTGAAGCATCTGTCTTATTTGTGTTTTTATCAATTACATTCAAATAATCTGAACTACTTGAAACAATACATTCATAAGAAAATGTCATCATATACATTCACCAGAAAATGGAGAAGTCAGACTGCATGAGGATGTCAACCTACATTCCATTTCGTCCTTCTACCACACTACCCAAATATCAATCGTCGTATAATACTGCAAAATAACTGATGTAAATGCAGCTTTATGCTTTGTTTCAAATACAGGACTTTGCTGTGTTAAAATATTGAAAATAAATGGAATTACCTTCCATAATAACAAAAAGTGGCCAATCTTGCTGGTTTATTAGTTACTAATAATAATGGTTTAAACAGATCACTCAGCCAAAAATGTTATTTCAGAGAACTAGCTCAAAACGTTTGTTCTGATAAAGGGAATATGAATGATCACACATTATAAGATAAATGACAGCTTCGCAGACTATAACAGGAGAGTTTGAATAATAATAATAATAATAATAATAAAATAATAATAATAATAATAATAATAATAATAATAATAAAGCACACAGACTCACCCTCTTGCTTCAGTCCATCACCTTACCTCCACCTAAGAGGATGTCTGAGGTCCCAGACGAAACGTCGCGGCCCTTACCAAGGAATTCGAATTCAACTTTACCGTTAAGAAACTCTACGGTTTATACCCCCTTTGAATAAAATTAAAATTTGCTTTCAAAATTCCCTATTTGAGACATGCCAACCTTCGATGCGTTGCTCACCAGATTAAGAAACAATGAGAAAGCCATAATTAGGAAAATAGAGGGGAAGCTATATAAAATTAATGCATCCGAAGCAGCGACTACTTTTAATAAAACATGTTTAAAAGAGGGTTTACTTCCAGCATACAATAATAATAAAAATAAAAATAATAAACAGGCATGGAAAAACGATGAAGGCGACATTACTTTGCTCGCCTCGTCGCAGTGAGAAGTCGTAAGAGAGTAAAATCTTGGTGCCGGAGTCAGTGGTAATCTTTAAATGTGAGAAACGCAAAGCAGAATATTTTCGTCGTAAAATAGATCGTCTGAAGGAGAGGACGCGGAATTATGAGACGAGAGCTCCAGCTATTCACGGGGAGATCATTGCTGCCTTTTTTAAATGTTGGATTTCATCTCCAGGGACGGAAAAGGCCACCGGGAAGGGAAAGGAAATAGGAAAGAGAGAGAGAGAGAGAGAGAGAGAGAGAAACGCACACACATGGAAAGACAGACAAAGAGGAGTGTGAGTATTGTAATCACAAAGAAATACGCACAGATATTGGACAGAAACAATATCTATACTATTTTTCAATACGCAATTTAAAGGTTTTGAATGTATATATATATACATACATATATAGTATATATATATATATAAAGGCAAATGGCGAGCGAGAAGGGAAATTAAAACAACGGAGTGGATGCATTTGCCTTTATTCATATAGTATTCATCAAGTCAACATTTTCGGAATTCATTTATACATACATTCATACATAACATATATACATATATCCATCTATGTATGTATGTGTGTATGTATATATATTATATATATTTTATATTATATATATATACACACACACATATATATATATATATATAATATATATATATATATATATATATAATATATATATATATATATATATATATATATATATTCATCAGCCTCATAAATTCACTTCCAAAATAAAATAAAATAAATGTTTAGATTTCTCTCAATCATAATTTAAATCTTCTAAACGAAATATCACAGCTTGCAAAAGCAACTGACCAGCTCATCTCATCAGCAGACCAGAAAGACCAAAGGTTTCATAACATTAAACGAAACGCCATAACGCCTGAAATAATGAGGCCTTAGGCGGATTGTTGACATCAGTTATATTACTGCAATCAATCTCTCCCGATGGGAGTTTGGAACAACGCTGACGTCGCTTTGTACGAAAAAGACAGTGGGTTGAAATATATCCCGATTAATATTCATGGCGCCGTTGTCCCTTGAAACTTGCGCGACGAAGGAAGACCTCCGCTTTTCGGAGTCGTGACGCGGTCCAATCGACATTTCATTTGCGTCCCTGATGTATTTATATACTGAGGTTCGTGTTCGCTGCTGAATGGCTCCGTGTCACCGATATTCCAGCGATGGAAACGAAATTTTACGCCGAAAATTTAATACAAAATATTATGAGGATATCTAACCTCGAAAAAATAACGTAAGGATATTTAATATCGATAAAACAATAAAAGGAAATTTAAGTAGAGAAATCAATATGAAATAATATAAGGAAATTGAACCTCGAAAAATCAATATAAGGAAATTTAACGTCGAAAAAATGAAATAAAAAAGGAAATTTAGCGTCGAAGAAATAATAGAAAAGTGTATTCAGTTTTCATAATCAAGTTCTGTTAATTAAAAATTCTGTAAACAGAGAAAAATCCTTACATTAAACAAATAAAACAAGAGGCGAAACTGATGGACGAAATTGAAATTAATGTCCCTGTACATGCTCTATTTCCAAAAGACCATTTCTGCACAACAACAGTTGAAACAAACTTAAATTTGTGCCAATTATAAAAGGCAAACACACAACGACAAATGTCAGGAGAAATGAGAAAAAAGTCAACATGAACTCGTTTGCAAATGGAGCAGTCAGCTATTTGTCTCTGATTTTGTGAGGCCTCTCTCTACATTTGTCACCTCGCTTGTTTGCATCGCTATTGCTCCCAGGATCTCTGGCCATTAGTTCACAATTTCGCACCAGTCGTTATCTCTCTCTCTCTCTCTCTCTCTCTCTCTCTCTCTCTCTCTCTCTCTCTCTCTCTGTATGTGCTATATATATATATATATATATATATATATATATATATATATATATATATATATATATATATATATATATATTGTCAGAGTGCAGTGCCGGGTATCAAATTTTATTCTAAGAAATCTATAAAACTGCTATTCAAAAATGCCTTGGGAAAACGAATATACTGGATAGAGGTGGCCCGCAACTTTGAACAGAACATAAAATAAAACTTAAAAGGAAATTAATAAAATTACTTTCAAAGGATTGAAGGTAAATGTAATGTGTCCACTTACGAAATACAATTCTATAAGGTCATCAGAAGATTATAGTTTACAGGAGCACTAACTGACTTTGTGGCACTAATCACTATCAGATACAATGTCAAGTAAATGTGCCACTGAATTGCAAGCAAGATCCTTAATCCTAGAGGATCACATATGTTACATGGAAATATGGAACTAGCCCTTTAAACAACACAGAGCAACATTAAATGGTGGAGCACTGTAAGCAAGCATAAGCTCCCATTGGAATCTCAGGAATATTATCCCAACACTTTCAACTAGTAGAAAACACTGAGTGGCACTGTTGAACTATAGAAAGAAGCACACAATGGGGAAGGTCTACACGAAGCTGCAAAGTAGGCAATGTTGTAAAACAAATACTAACAGTGGACTAACAGTGGTAAAGTTCCGTAAAATGAAAAGTGCAAAATGAGAATTAAGTGGAACTCTCGAATTATCAATGATTCAACATTACATTAATATAACAAAATTACTGTTCGCAAAGTAGTGTAGAGTAA
>NC_087209.1:31998773-32066273 GCF_015104395.2 Macrobrachium nipponense | reverse complement strand
AACAAATGAAATACTGCTATAAAAACTTTCAATACAAAAATTAATTTTCAAATTCAAAATATATAAGTAGAATTCACAATCTTACTTTGAAGAATATACTTACTATTACTTGAAAACAACACAAAATTAATTTTCGAATTTAAATATTAGAAAAAATTAAATCACAAAAATTCTAATTTATCGAATCAAATTAACCAAGCAAAATTTAAACTTTTAAGAAATACTTAAGATACAAAGTACATAAATGTTAAATTACTACAATATAAAATAGGAAAAACTAAGCGATTCCAAACACAAAATATGCAAAAGCATTAAACTCAAAAAGAATTAAACAATTAATTCAAATGACATTAAGAACACACAAAAACACTCCAAACTGAAATGAATTAGTTCGCTTTTATAAAAAAAAAATCTCACTTCATTGACCGGTCTAATAAACACTTCAACTTATATAACCCACACTATACCATGGTATAAATTTCAATTACAGGATCTGTTAACTTCAGCTTTGGCCGTTGTCAAAAAATACCTTTCACAATAGTTTCAGCCGTTTTCACAAAACATACTTTTTAGAATAAGCAATGTTACCGCTAAACATGCAGCTATAATGTCTGTATAGATTCTACAGTCAATTACACAATCGCAATTCCATAAGAAATTTAACAATCAATAGAGAATCTTCAATTTTACTTTACAAGTTTATATATATATATATATATGTATATATATATAAAACAAGCACGGAATCAGGTCTTATAATGAATATGAATTTTCATATACAGGCAAAAGCAAAGCTCCTCGGAACATTCTAGAAACGATAGATGACGTCATTTCCTAAGCAAACGTATTGGAACTCCCATTTCTACGTGACTTAAACAGAAAATACCTAACGTGATCATCAAGAATTGTTTTGGGGCCGAGACACTCCAACCTTACAATACATAACACAAGTACTATGTGCTTTTGATTAATAACTTGTACGAGACTTTAAGGATAATCGTTTTAGACAAAGCCTTAACGCGTTCGATACAACCAGCAGGTGGTTAATCATGACTGACAAAGACCAAAAGTTGGTTTTTAGAACTGAGCAGTCTATTATCAGCTTGACATGTCGCCACCTTATCTTTCACGATGACACTCCAAGCAAAACAAACCGTTCGATATCACAAGTACAGAACACAATGGCTGGGAGACAAAATTACACGATTTTAAATTACGTCATTCTTTAGAATCATATTAGTAATTCTAAATTACGCTTATATTGTGAAATCGTACACAAAGTACACAAATTCGGTATTTATCATTATTATACAGAAAACATGATATATAAAGAAAAATCACATTTTATAAATTTTACAAGGCAGAATCATGAAATTATATATATTGCAACAAAAGGGATACCTTTCTCAAGTCAACTCGCCCTCCTATAAAGGAACGTATAGTAAAACATGACTTTTATTCCTTTAAGAGAATTTACCTTAAAAAAAAAAAAAAAAAAAAAGTACAGTACTTTAATCACACTGCTGACTGACGAGGAGGTCACGGAAAACATTGCCCTTCTTAAATATCTTATTATCGTTACAGGGAGACACTTAATCTTGTTTCTCGGCCCCGTGACTGCCGTGAAACCTCTTTTCCAGGCATGAAGTTGCTTGCAGACAAAGTTTCGCCACAGGCATCAGATGAACCGGTGATGGAGATTAACCAGAAGAGGAAGTTGATGGAATCACGGGATCGCGCCGATACCCATGTGCGCGACCACAGAAAAATGCTGAGAGCATGGTTAGATAATCCAGCAGAAGTCATAAAAGGAACGCAGAATGGCCCCGAACGGCAGAGACGCCTTGGTAGCAGATCCGGCATCATTGCCCCTTGACTTCCGCTCCATCTGTGCCAAATCCCATATACGTAGCTGCTTTTCTTAGCCCTGTATTCTTCCAGTGCTAAGTCCCTTAAACTCTTACCCTCCATCTTGGTATACCACGACGAGAACCCCATCTCTCCGATATAAGGTAAAGTGATCGGATTTAAGATTTTCAACCGTCACAAATTCTTTTATCTTCATACGGATTTGTTTTTGATATCCAAGGGTAATTTTCCAGATTTTCCACGTAGACGTCACCTTCAATTGTGCAGTGAATTAATTTAAATTCGTAAGTGTTTGACCAATGTTGCAAATCGAGACTTATTGACGCCTTTCGCGCACCTCTCGATTTTTCATTAGATTGAGCTAATTTCCCGTCACGTAACCCGCATGCGTTCTCAACTGCAGATGGAGTTCGCTTGCTGTGGAATCTCCCCGTTCCGATCGTGCGTGTGCGCCGTGGTTCTAACCACTGCATCCTCTACGGTGCCCTTCAAGTAGATTTCCCCGCCATCTCCAGTTATCAGTTTATCGTAATTTAGTTCTCCGACAGGACTCTGTTTACCTGTCTAGAGTCTTGTCAAGTTTATTCCCCATTCTTCTGATTTTGCGTTAATGTAAATATTTCTGATTTTAAATGAGCCTAAGTGTTTTATCTGCAACATTTCCTGTTGAGTAACGGTTTCAGCTAATCTCTCTCTTTTTATTTTTTACCTGACCCCACAATTTCAGTAAGATACATGAATTCTCAAGCCAAGTCCGTCCTTCCCTCAGTTGGACCATAAAAGTAACTTCCCTGGTCATGATTGAAAGTCCCTTCCCAGGTAAAAACATATATAATATCATATCTTAAAATATATGTGGCATATGGCAAAACCCAGCTTCTTAATCAGCGACGTTTCACGACGTTGTTTTCTCTTGTTTACCCCCATTTCCTCACCTTTATTGTTGACCTTCTCCAATTTACCTCTCCCAGTCATGCTTTTGCCTTTTTTTTTCACTTTCCAATCAATCTTTGTTTGTTGCCGTCAATTTCGAATTGCTTTTCCTTCGTCGCAAGAATAATCTGAATCGGTATCCTGTAATTTACTTTCAATTCAGTACTGAAATATATGACGCACTCTACCAATTTCCATTCTGTCAAATTTTAAACATTTTGGTTATTTAAATTATTACAAATTAAATTATGGTTAACCGAATGATTGCAAATTAAATATTTTCAACATTCCAATTATTTCACGGTTGTCGTGAAATGCTGCTCCATCTATTAAAACTCACATCTTTCGGTATCCTATGTCACAAGTGTTTTTGTTTTTTATCTCATTTCAATCTATCATTAAAAATCCAAGCTGGGCTCACACATTTATGCAGTGCTTCATACTTGAATCCTTTTCTGATTAAAAACTTCACTCTAATTTCTCTGCATTTGTCTTGATACCGCAAGGTCACCATTTTCTTACTCTAACCCCCTTTCTTTTATATAAAAAAGTACTATTTTGTCTACTGGTGGAGTTTAGATGGTTAGATTCAGGGTTAGCATAGCAGTACCTGGAGATTAACGTGGACCTCTCTTTATCTAATGTCGTGAAAGAGATAGAATGACTGGGGTCAAGCATTTCTCATAGTGACCCACTTCATTTCCTTGTTTTCAAAGTTTTCTTCTATGGTAAGCGTCCAAATCTCCATTCTACGTCAAAATTATGCGCAGTATCGCCGGGAAGGACTTACCCAGTACGATGGTATTAGACGGTTTATAAAATCAAGGATAATAAAAAATAGATATATACCGATAAAATCATATATGGGTAACAACAGAAAAATTTTAACATTGAAATACATAGATTAATTGTAAAAGGTAGCGGCTAAAATTTTTTTTAAATTCTGGTAAATTTAAGTCAACTTTGATAAAATTCTGCATGTACTAATCCTACTAAAACTGTAAAACATTGTATATTTTCTCTAATAAAATAAAAAAAATGTAGTCTATTAATCCCGTTTAGATTAAGCCATCTCTATAATAATACAGGTCCTTGCTTTGAACAGCCTGTAATTGAAGGTGCGGCGGGAAAGGAATAAGATGCCTGATGAAGACCTCTGGAGCCGGAACTTTCAACAGAATCGTCTCTTCCACAACCATAAATAACAACCGTTTCTCCTCTCAGTAAAGCCAGCAACACCGGACCAAGGTATATAGAATGGCCCTTATTCTATATACCTTGCACCGGTCAACCCACCGCTTTACTTCCGCACTTACTCTGTGGAAATGAGTAGACCTCAGACTATGCTGCGGAATTCTCTCCCTCCCTCAGTTCTCCTTGACTTCCTAAATCTTGTATCCTTTTTAAGAAGGATCTGCTCCGTTTTTTCTACTGGACATAGGATAAATAAGGAATTGTGCTACTACTTCCATAGTCAATTACAATTATCAGAGTAATTTGTATGCAATAAAACCAGAAGTAATAACAACACGTAAGTTATGTTTCGAAGTCAACAACAACAAAATTTGCCACTGGGCTTCTGCGATTAACGATAAAATAAACATAAAACTGTATATCCCTTGCGCAACCTCACCCAAATCCATTCGACATTCAACACTTTGAGCGTAATTCGGGTCCATTTCTACGCTGTTTACGAGCAAATCTCATTAAGGCTTATAAAGTTCTCACGAAGCTAAAAAGTGTAATTTCAGAATGGCACGTGTCGTTCCATTTACCTTCGGAAACGTGCTCCGGGGAATTTGGCGCACATTAGTTCAAAGGGCAAAAATGTCATAATTATTTTTCTCTCTCTCCTTTTCCAAAGAAGTTTCGTTTAGCCTTTTGCTCCCATTTCTCCTGTCAGGCATCATTCTCTTCGAACTCCGTGGCTTGGTCAGATGCAAGGTAGCAGATATGAAGCTGTTTCTGCCTCACTAATTACAGCCTGTTTTCGAATGTGCGCTCAAAATTCAGTTTCAGAATGGTGTTATGGTGTTTCCTGAAGAATATTAACAAGGGATTTTGATGCTACAAACTCCTGGTAGCTCGTTTTGCAATAAATAAAGATTTTACAAATAGAAGACTTCGCCCTCTCATTGTTAGGTTTTATTCAATTACGCTTCAAGGACACACATATGAACGAACATATTCTTAAAATAAATTCGTATTTGGAAGGCAGTGGTTTGATTACACACGGGAAAAGGGTGCAGCCGTGAAATGTAAAGATATACAAATTGATAAGGAAATATGAGCCCGTTTAAAAGAGGAAAACAAAGAGGAAAAGGAGCGTAATAGCGTATTGTTTTAGCGCGTGAAAAAGCCAGTATCTAAGTAAACTTATAATGAAGACCACAAACCGCAGGTTATTTCATGAAGATAATGTATGACATAGATTTTCCAAATGCTTGAGAAAGGTAGGCAATAATACTTGCCGAAAAACTGCGTGAATAGGCTAGAGGGCAGCTAGGAAGGTTGTTGTGGTCATCATTCTTATGAGGCAGAGAAGAAGTGACTACATCAGGAACGAACCGCGGAACACCTAAATCATCGATACACACATACAAACACACACGCACACTTATATAATATAATATTATATATATACACACATATATATAATATTATCTATATACATATATATATATATATATATGTGTGTTGTGTGTGTGTGTGTGTGTACGAAAGACATTTTCTTACATGGATAAATAAGTCTAGGATAACAGAACTATTTGAGAGAGAGAGAGAGAGAGAGAGAGAGAGAGAGAGAGAGAGAGAGAGAGAGGCAGGAATGAATGTTCATAGTAAAAGAAACGTTTTTTCTCTCTCACTGGAAAAAAAAAAGCCAATCAAGCGCCGTAGCACAAAGCCCTTAAATATTATTTGCCACTAAAGCAGAAACGATTGTAAAATGCCGTTGATCTTCACTACTGAACATAACTTTGAGGCAAAGGTTACCTTTGATATGAGCAAGTTTTTAATACCATTATCTGCGCTTGACTATTTCTGCAGGTGCAAAGACGGGCATGGAAATGAGACAGTCCGATTTAATCTAATTACTTCATTAACCAAGCTTTCTTTACGAGAAAATTCCATTTGTGATACTGCCCATTTTGTTTAATGTTAATGACTCCTTGTGGATGTAAAGGCAAACCATTTTTGAGCCGTTTCAATTTTGTTTTCTTTCCAGTTCATTTGTTGGAGATACAGATAGATAGATATCTTACCAATGCTAGTGATTATTGTGTTGAATGTTATTACATATAAACCTTAAACTTACAAATTTATTAACTTGGTTATCTATCTATCTGAAGACTATATATATATATATATATATATATATATATATATATATATAGTATATATATATATATATATAGTATAATATATATATATATATATATATATATATCATATAGTATACGTATATATTTAGTATAAAGATATATATAAGTATAAATATCAATATAGTATAAATATAAATAAATATTATGAAATTAAATAAAACTATATAAAAACGATAATATATATATATATATTATATATATATATATATATATATATATATATATATATATATATATATATATATATATATATATAGATAGTATATATATACATACACACACAACACACAACACACACACACACACACATATATATATATATAATATAATATATATATATATATATATATATATTATTATAATTAATATATTAATAATATCTACATATACCTAAGTATTGTCTCCAGAATCGTGCATTTCATTTCTCTATAACACAATCCTACACTAAACAAATGAAACGTTTGCTTATACGAAGGTTTTATTTTCGTTCTTAAACCAACTGAACTGTTTCAAACGTCATTCAACAACAATAAACTAAGACTGAAGCTGCCATAAAACGAGATTGCACGACTCATCGACGAAACAATAATCATTCAAGCGTTGCTGCATAAAGGGGGATATATAAATTACATTTGAGTCTACCCATTGTACCCATTGTGACTCTATTGATTCCGACGAAGGACATGACGCCTTGGAAGAATCGAACGAAATTAATACGTACTGGGAAAACAATTTGGGAAATACGTTAACACTTAATAACTTGTCATGCTTTATTTTACTGAATTCCTCTGCAAGAATTTCTCATCTTGGGAAAATACAACGATACTCATTTATAAGGTACAATTAAGATGTCAACATTTCATATTCACATCTGAACAACGATACTCATTTATAAGGTACGATTAAGATGTTAACATTTCATATTCACATCTGAACAACAAGTGTAGACATCAAGATTTACATAGGCAATTAAACCATCAAAGGGTTCTAGGTATCTCTGAACTCTGCTACACAATCATTATCGTTAACTGTATTTCAAATAGTCTTAAATAAATATTATACAGGATGGAATTGAAAGATGTAAGGTTTTATCTGACGAAAGAATATTTCCTTTACCTTCAATGCTTTTGGAGATATTAGCATTTGAATAGAGTTAGGGCCGTCAGGAATGAGCCCGTTTCCAGTAAGACTTCGCTTCGCTCGTAATAACTAAATATACAGAGGAATAAATTAAAGTCACCCTTCATATTATAAGGGATATGTTAGTCTTATAAAAATCGATCCATGTTTTTGCAAAATATTCCAATAACGAAAACATCTAAAGATTCTTTTAATGCTACAACCTTCTCCCCACGTTTAGAATAGTAAAAGGTCACAACATGTCTGTATGTAAGCGCAAACTTATATATACACACACACACACACACACACAAGAGTTTTCACGCATGCGCGCGCGCGCAAAGACACATCCAAACACACGTTCTCCTATTTGCCGACGGCACTGGGCATCTCCTATACACGGGTTCTATCTGGACCGTACTCTTATCAAGCGACCAGTAGTTTAACGAGCGTGTCGACTGTCCGTATATGTAACAAATTACCTGGAGGCCCAAGTTCTTCGGCGATATTCGCCATTGCAATTTAAGGAATAATCAGGAATGTGTATAAACCACATAGGGCTTTATATTTAAAGAGGAGAGTAGTCTTCCAATTTACATTTTATTTTCTAAAATTTTAACAAGGGCCAGGTGTGAGCCATATCGAATTGACACTTTTCAGGATCAATTAGGAAATCACTAGCAACTGAATCATCGCAAAGTCTACATGACTACTTTGCAGTTTTGTTCATTTTCCTGAATACAAGAAATAATATTCTTTTAATATGCTTCCTCTCAAAGCAACTCACTGTAATAAATTAGCATTTCACGAATCTACAACGCGGAACTTACCGATGCAACTGAATTCTCTAACAAATGAGTTATTCCAAATTTACGTCAAAGAAAAATTATTGATAATGGTCCTTGCTATTTCTTCCTTTAGGGAGAACAGGAATTCAGATACGTAAACTAAAATAAAATACAAATCACTGAATATACAGGATAGGGTGAAGGAAGCGAATATTGAATCCATTTAAAAGGCGCATCATTTGCATATTTGATATAAGGTGAAATCAAATCATATACTATATCATAATATATTAGACATTAGTCATAAACGACAAGCAGCTTCCCCTTCACAGTAACGCATATACCAATACATCGTTTATTTTCATAAAACCCTCCAACAAAAGAAACCCTTACAAGTGCGCATCCATTAATTATTACAAAAGAGTGTATAACACAAAAATCAAGCACAATAGTAAAAAGCATAACACTCAAGGTTAATTCCACTGACCTCTTATTTCATCTACAGAACTGATCGGCTGAAGAATATAACACATCAAGAATAAGCACTGACTTCATCATCCAATCTTATCAGGGGTACTTACCATTACATTTGGTTACCGAACCTAACGCGCAGATTCCTTCCAGGTTTCATATTAAGAAGATGGAGGAATTACAAACGAAAGTGGTGACGAGATGAACATTCTTGTTTGACGGTTAAGCTTTAGATCAGAAGGTTACCCTGTGAATGTTTTCATCAACTATCTATCCAATTCTGATCATCCGTTCGTGAGATATTCAAGTAGCCCTTTCTCTGCTCAGCTATCACTCACCGACCTCAATGTACTAATATGCGTAGATAGAATGCTATAAAAATACACCATACACTTTGTAATTTTTCATAGCTTACAAACCTTCGGTCTTAACAATAGGATAATCTTCTTACGCAAGCTGGAAACTGGTTAAAAACGATCACCATACCCTGATACAAAGATACAGGAAAACTAAACGGACAACTGTGAGCGTCTCGATGAAATACGACTAGAAAAAAGCAGTTGCTAACATACTATTGTGGAAACTATGGCGAATAACTATGCACAAGATATACATATTAAGAGACAAATCCCTTCAGAAGAGAACTAAATAAAACACGCCTACCATACCCTACAAACTGTACTGACAGAAGTAAAGCGACATCATACCAATACCCTGGGCCACAGAGATACTGAACACTTACCGTCAATATTGTCGGTTGAAGAAAACTCGAAAAGGGCTCAAAGATCTTGAAACTGCTTTAAATCGCATGGGTTAGTAAGCCGCGGAATGCCATAGATTAATATTGCTTACTTGGACGAACATATAACATGATTACAATCTCATCTCAAGTTATACGACTGTCCTCTTATTTAAGAGCAGTTTCACATACCATTAGTTAACTGGTCAAGTAACTAATGACCAATACCTCAATAAATGAGACAAATGACATCGCAGGCGCCCCTCTTGTTGCAAAGCCTCATTTGGATAATAGGCCTACGTCTTAGGAACTGAAGTGCGACAGGCCTGCGAAATCACCCCCCCCCCCCCCCCCCCCGCCCCCCCCCCCCCCGAAGCAGGTAAATTAGCTTCTATGGCCACGAGAAATTTCGCGAGTTTATTCATTTTCAGGTGTCTCTCCTTGTTCTTCTAATGGGTAACCCGCTATGTTCTTGCAAAGCTCTTTATCACTGTATCCTACTTGCAATTATATTCCCCTTTACATTCAATAATACACGAATAAATCATCTATTTCTGATGCGGACATAACAATTGTTTAAACAATGATTCGCATATTCTGTTTTGCCTCAAGACCAAAAAAGCCGTTGTTACTTCTAAAAATAATCCATCTCAAAGTAATATTTCTCAGACAAATATAAATTTCTTTAGAAATAAACTAAACATTCAGTAAAGGTTTTTATCTCCCTACTTCATGATTGCCATACTATTAGAGATAAAGAAAACTAAGAGTGAGCCAGAGTCTACACAACCCCCCCTAGTATACCAGCAAGCATTTACAAATACAAAATCATCGATCAATCATTTATTCATAGAAGTGCATAAAAATAATTGCATTGTTGTTCATCCTTAAATGATAGGTAAACACTATATTCACGTCCATACCTCTTGTGAGCTTCAAATCAACTCTGGAAGCACACGTAAATGTGTTATCAATAGCATATTTGGCACGCCAGCTATTACGATCCATTCAACTTTATCATGCTAACACCATTCATGTTACCGTGATATAAAGCCCATTTATTTCAAGTACCTTTTCCACTTAATTAATCCAGCAATACACTTCACGCACCTTCCTTCTTTGCTCCAAAACACCATATAAAAACAATACATCCCAGTGATGGGGAGGAGAGTGTGTGTGTGTGTGTGTGTGTATGTGTGTGGAGGGGGGGGGGGGGGGGGGAAAGATGCAAGGTGAGGTGGGACCGGGGGAAGAAGATGCAAGGAACAGAAATAGATGGAGAAAGTTGACTCGAGCGGCCGACCCTGCTATACAGTGGGACTAATAAAGTGGAATAAAGTCGAAAGAAGACGACTTTTTTAGTTACTTCACAAGGGCCACTTCTTTGTTGAAGAATTAAAGCAACTAAACATGCAAACACCTGATTTATGTAGTAGAGAGTTTTTATATCACTCTAACCAGACACAGCTTCATTAACCCTCCATTTTTTGCTATTCATTCTCTTTGTCTTCTGGTTAAGAAGTCACTCTACCTTCCAAACTCACAATATCCTCTGATGACAATTCATACTTAGAGATTAAGCCTTTTTCTTTCTTTAGCATTCTCCGCTGACAACTAACGATAACCTAGATTCGTACACACACATACACACACACACGCACGCACACTTTCATCTCTCCTTGCACCATAAATGTTACGTATTTATTTCTAAGTACAGTAATTACGTTCTCTACACGTATGCGCCATAATTTGAACATTAAATATTCCGAAGATTCGATGTTGCATTAAGCGTGAAATTATGCGCGTATTTTGCATTTAAAATTTGTTCAGGAAAACTACAAATTAAATATATCACCGTTAGCTGAAAATGTGAAGATGAAATACTTGGTACATCAAAATGTCTCAACTCAAAATTAACCAGGCGAAATCTTATAATTGGAGGAGAAATTGTACCCTTTCTTAAAAAAAAGCGCCAAACAAAAATTTGCTGGAGAGACTTAATTTTCTGTCTATAATAACTCTGTTCCATTCAAGATTTGCGAGCGGTGTCAATTTTGTCAAAAACGTTCGCTCCGGTTCAAGATTTCCAAAAGTGAAAACGGCTTCCTGCAGGGAAGAGCGACCCTGGGTATTCCTCATTCATCAGCCGCAGGAGGTCTTTCTCGGTATGGCAAATAGACTTAGTTCTCCAATCTCTCCAGTGACCTACGGGGCTTGTTTGACCTGGGCTTACCTCTTCCACGAGCTCATTCTTAAACACATCCCTCAGTCACACGCGAAGAAAAGATACAGCTTTGCGCCGACCGGAATCTGAAGATTATAAAAACGCTAGAGACCAATCTGATGCTAGGTATCGAGGATGTCATTTCTGAATGGATAAAAATTCTGGATGAGAGAGAGACGAGAGAGAGAGAGAGAGAGAGAGAGAGAGAGAGAGAGAGAGATCCCATTGATCTTAACAACTGAACATACCGTTAAGGCAAAGGTTACCTTTCATATGAGCCAGTTTTTAATACCATTATCTGCGCTTTACTGCAGGTGCAAATACGCTCATGGAAATGAGATCGTCCGATTTAATCTAATTACTTCATTAACCAAACTTTCAAGCTTTCTTTCTTTCTATATAGACAGATATTATATATATATATATATATATATATATATATATATATATATACAAAATAGACGCTTAAATGATCATTGTTTTCATGATGAGCCATGCAATCTCGTTTTATAGCAGCCGCAGTCTTTGTTTATTATTACTGAATGACCTGTGGAGCTGTTTAATTGATTTAAGAAAGCTAATAAAAACCCTTGTACAAGCAAACGTTTCATTGTTTAGGAATGTTTGATAGAGAAGTGATATACAAGCTTCAGGAGACAATACTTATACATATATATATATCTCTCTATCTATCTATATATATATATATATATAATATATACTAATATATATATTTAATATATTTATATATATATAAAGACATTTATATATATTATTATATTTATATATATATATATATAGATATATATATATATATATATATATATAAATATACACATTAACTTCATCACTTACACAATTATTCTCCGCATTAATCCAATTACTAACAGGACCTCATTGAAACTGGATGGTATCTAGCGGAGATATTTGTACTACAAAAAAGTACAAGCTTTCCTGGACTGACAGTCCTCATGGTCACGTGTTCCACGAATTCTTAACAATGATGGACTGTTAGTCCCAGAAAAGGCTTATATAAATGTTTAGCCTTGATACCATCCAGTTTCAATGAGGTCCAGATAGTAATTGGATTAATGCGGCAGCACCAATTGTGTAAGTGAAAAAGTTAATGTGTATATATATATATATTATATATATATATATATATATATATATATATTATATATATATATGAATATAATAAAGTAAATAAATAAATATGCATATATATATATATATATACTATATATATATATAATATATATATATATATATAATTGTATTCTGAATCTTGTTTTCCACTTCTCTATCAAACATTCCTAAACAAATGAAACGTTTGCTTGTACAAAGGTTTTTATTTTCCTTCTTAAATCAATTAAACTGCTTCACACGTCATTCAGTAATAATAAACTAGGACTGCAGCTGCCATAAAACGAGATTGCACGACTCGTCATCAGAACAATAATCATTTTAGGGTTGCTGCATAAAGGAACATATAAATTAAATGTGATCTTTCCCTTTGTGTCTTAATTCATTCTGATATTGCGCATGAAACCTTAGCAGAACTGCACTAAATTAATACGAAGCAGAAAAAGACGCTAAATAAGTTATCAAGACATATTTAAATGGATGCCAATTATGCCGTTGTATTTATGTCTTGGCAAAATACAACGATGTTCACTTGTAAAGTATAAAGACTGTGTCAACATTTCATATTAACATCTAAACAATAAATGGGAACATAAAATTTGCGTAAGTTATTTATGTAATGTAAATCTATCATTTTGTTAGGATACGTTATTTTAGTAAAATAAAACCGAACAGTGTGCAAGGTACAGATTATGAAAATGAATAAACATTCTTTCGATACTAAAGCCTTCTCCCATCGTTACAGATTTATATTTCATATACTATATATATATATATAAAGATATATAGATATATATATATATATATATATATATATATATATATATATATATATATATATATAAGGATATATATATATATATATACTATATATATATATATATATATATATATAGGATATATATATATACTATATATATATATATAGATAATATATATATATATATATATATATAGTATATGAAATATAAATCTGTAACGATGGGAGAAAGGGCATTATATGCCACGAGGAAAGTGAAACCACTGGCGTAGCTCCAAGATCTTTCGACTCAACGTCCTTTACATAGTCAGTCGCTTAAGTAAAGGACGTTGAATCGAAAGATCTTGCAGCTACTCCAGTGTTTCACTTTCCTTCGTGGGTTATACCTTTATTATGCATTACACGTTCCAAACTTTGTCATTTCTACACACACACACACACACACACAAATATATATATATATATATATATATATAGATATATATATATAATATATATATATACACACACGCTCGCACACGCGCGAAAACATACCTTTTCCTATCACTTGCCGACGGCAGTGGACATCTCTCATTTGGTGACAAGTAGCATAACGGAAGTGTCGCCTGCCCGTATATGAAACAAATTAGCTGGACGCCTGAGTTCCTTGGTGATATTCACCGATGAGGTTTAATGAATAATTAGGAATACATATAAACCACATAGTGCTTTATATTTAGAGAATAGTAGTATGGTAATGATGGAGACCATTTCAACGAGGACCGGGTGTCAAGTCACCTCGGACTCGAGGCCATTCAGGATAACTTGGGAAATTTCTGACATTGAAATCAACCTGAAGTGGATCATCGTAATGTCTTTATGATTAACCTATTACTGCTTTCATTGTTCACTGAATACATGCAGTATGCTTAGGTGAATATTTTTTCTAAAAGCAACTACCTGTACTACCTTGCTCAAATATGAAAAACGTAAGTTTCCGATTCACGTGAATTTTCTAACATAAGTTATTTCAAACTTTCCTTCATTATTGATAATTAATGATCCTTTGTCGTTCTTCCCTTTGGGAGAATAGGAATTCAGAGACGTAAAATCAACAAACATAAATCACTAAATAAATGGATCGCGTCAAGTAAGCTAACGTCGAATGAGTTTCACAGTCACATCATCATCTGCATGCTTGATATTATCAAGGGGAATTAAATCATATACTACATCATAATATATCAGACATTAATCCCAAACGACTTGCAGCTTTCCCCTCCAAAGTAATGCATTAAATCACAACGTTGTTTACCTCCATAAAACCCTGCAACAAAATTCGCCCTTACAAAGGCGCATCCTACAATTAATACATTCGAGTTAGTAACACAACAAATCACTAAAAGGTTGATTCTGCTTATATCTTATTTCATCAACAGAACCTTTTGGTTGCAAAAATATATTACACGGTAAGAAGAGGCACGACTTCCGTCGTACGGTCTTGGCGATGACCATTTTCTTTAAATTTGGTTACTGAATCTGCTGCTCAGACTCTTGCCACATTTCAGAAGTTGGGGCAATTAACAACGAAAGTGGTAACGAGATGAATATTTTTCTCTCTGAGTCTTCGGATGTTCATATACGAGTATGTCGGGGAAAATATTCTATAATCTTCAGGAGGTAGCCCAATGAATGTTTTCGCCCGCTATCTTTAAGGTTCTGTTTACCTGTTCTTCAGATATTCTGCTAGCAGTATCTGCTTTTGAACAAATACTAATCGATCTGAATATTATTTTAGAATAGCATAGAATAATATAAGAACATAACAAAACCTGATACAATGAAACTACGAAACCAGAGGCCAACACTAAACGCATCGATAAGATACCACTGAAAAAAAAATTTTGTTTACTAAGGTATGGAAATTAAAGCAACGAATTCTGCATAAGAAATACATACCAAACGATAAATCATTCCCGAAAAGAACTAACTCTGAAAATGAAACAAGGTTACCGTACTCTACAAATACTATTACCGAACGACAGCAGCCACGTGACTTCATAACAACGCGCGATGATTTATTGAGCACCAAAAAAAGAGAAATTAAGTAAAACTTGAAAAAAAAAACCAGAACAGAAAGAATGACACCTTATCGCAAAATTAACAAAATGTACCCTTCCCCCTTCAATGAGTATGTGGCCTATTCGACTTGTAATAGTGCTCTCAGTGTGATCCCAGTTACAAAGACAGGTTTACCCAAGAGTTGCAGAGGTTACACTTTTCAGAGCAAGATTTAATAAGGCACGGCATCCCGGTGATCAATATTATGATCAATATTACTTACACATATCAGGTCAGATGATAGTCCTCTTATCTACGAGCAGCTGCACATACAATTGGTATCCTCGTCGGGTAACTAACGACCAATACTTTAATAGATGAGACAAATTACTTCTCTGGGGCCTATTTGCTCCAAAAGCTTCATTTGGGTAATAGGCCTGCGTCTTCTTAAGAACTGAGGGGCGACGGGCCTATGAAATCATTCGGCTTCCCCCAATTAAGGTGTAGCAGGTAAAGTGGAGTCTTATATACCAGAGGGACCTCTCGTACATTAAATGACATTCAGGCGACCCTCCTTGTTCCGATGTTCTCTTTCAAAGCTGTTTATCACTGGATCCTACTTGCACATCTGTTTCCCTATACATTTACTAATGCACCAATAAATAATTCATTTCTTCTTCAAACTTGATCATTCTTTACACAATGATCGAATATTCTCTTCCACTTCAAGACAAAAGAAGCCGTTGATATTTGTAACAAAAATATTTACCCCACAAACAAATATTTATCAGACAAATTTACATTTTAATAATGAAAATAAAATAATCATTTTACATCGCTCTTCTTAATGAGCGCCAAACGATTACATACACAAAATAAAAGTGTTAGATAATACATGATATCCCTCTATTTCATCATCACGCATCCACAAACAGAAAATCAATGATCGCACATTTGTTCACAGATGTTCATAAAAATAATTATATTGCTGTTTATCCCCTAACTGATGACTATACATGATATTCAAGTCCACATAATTTGTGCGTTTCAAAACGGGATTGGAAGCCGAAAAAGAAGTGCTATCAGTAGCCCACTTGACACTTGTTAACTCTATTCATGTTCCCGTGAATTACCTTTTCCAACTGATTAATCCAGAGATAATCTTCCCGCACGTCCCCTATTGCTCCATATGAAAACAATACTTCCCTATAGCTCCATATGGCGTTTTTCTAATTTATAGCATTAAATCAAACATAAGCATACCTAGGTCTCCAATAACCAGTAAACGTGACACCACTTTAATAACCAGTAGTGTTTTCTATTCATTCCATTCATTCTCTTTGTCTTCAGAGTAATGAGAGATTCCGCCATTCCGACTTCCTAGATCTGCAAGTGACGTAAAGTTTGTCAAAAACATCCGCAAAGTAACAAGTAAAAGAATGCGCTAAAGTTTCTTCGGCGCAAACGAGTTTTCTGTACAGCGTATAATGCTATATGAACCGCGGCCCAGGAATCTTTCAGCCACGGCCCGGTGATGGCATGATAATGGCTAACTTTAACCTTAAATAAAATGAAATAAAATAAAATAAAATAAAATAAAATAAAATAAAATAAAATAAAACTACTGAGGCTATAAGGCTGCAATTACGTGTGTTTGATGATTGGAGGGTGGGTGATAAAAATACAAATTTGCAGCCTTCTACCTTCAGCAGCTTTTAATATCTGAGGACGGACAGACAAAGTGCTGACGGCAGACAAGGCCACATCTCAATGGTTTTCTTTTTACAGAAAACTAAAAACGGCTTCCTGCAGGGAAGAGCGACCCCGGGTATTCCTCATCCTTCAGCCGCAGCAGGTCTTTCTCAGTTCTTCAGTCCCTCCAGTGACCTTCAGGGCATGTTTGACCTGAACTGACCTCTTCCAAGAGATCATTCTTACACACATCCCTCAATTACACGCGAAGAAAAGAGACGATTTTGCGCCGACGGAATCTCAAGAAAAAAAAAAAAACTGATGCTAGTTATCGGGGATGTCATTTTCGAAAGAATGAGAGAAGAGAGAGAGAGAGAGAGAGAGAGAGAGAGAGAGAGTAGGTAAGATTATCCTGTTGCAAAAAAGAAAACCTAAGAGCACTATGATACTTCCTACTTCCATAACAATTTCCAACTTTCAAGTGATAGATTATGAAAAGTCAGTTAATTCACGTAAATGCTCCTGGTAACCAGCTCGAGTTTATTCTTATGAAAATATATTTTACCTCATCTCCCCCATTCCTTCATTTCAAAATGTCAACAATAGCTAAAAAATACCCACTTACGTACCGACTACACGAAAACAGCCTCGGGCCAATCCGTTCCATTTCAACTCGCAAAATCGTACCCAGGTTCCTTTAACAATTCCTCTCATTCCTTTTATTCGGTTAATTCTTCGTGATTTCCTCCCCGTCCTCTATTCGGTTCCCTCGGTGCACAACAGCTCTGCTCAAATTGGTGCTCCTCGACTATAGTTTCTCACAGTTGTTTCTCTCCCCCAGAGTAACTCAATTTCCTTTTCTACAAAACCTCAACAATATTTTCTAAGAACAACGAAGACGCCTGATAGGACTATAACCTGCCAGGGTCGACGGTTGGATGGGAAGGTGAGGGCGATCATTAAAACAACCGAACTAAAAAAAAAGAAGTCCAGGGTGTCAGTGATACGACGCTGCAGAAATAAAGTTACAACTCTCCTTGATACTGATATCTCAGAGAGAAACAAGCACTTTTCTATAAGCATTTATGTAAGCATGAATATATAGGTAAAAGCCTCACACACACACACCACAACCCCAACTACTGTTGTGCCTACGAACCTTCTTGCAACCGTACATTCACAGATGCACAATATTAATAGACATTAATAGAAGAAATCCTTATATATTAGGGTACATACATAATGCCAACTCAATACCATTAAACGTCCATATAAACCAGCTTAATGAGCAAAATTCCATTGGTGACTTTCCTTTGTAAAATGTCTCGTAAAACCCATAGCCAAATAAATTATTCTCATTACATGGTTGAAAACTAAAACTCAACTTGAGAGACTAGTGCACACAAAAACACACACACCTACCCACCCACACACACACATACACGCACACACACACACACACAACCTCTGTTAACTGATGATTTGCTTAAATAAATTTAAAAAAAACGCAACTGACAGTCATGGAGACATGAATGAATTAGTGCACTCAAGTATAATCTAGACTCAGGCTTCAAGATAGAGAAAGATTTTGGCTTGTGGCTTCCTAAAACTTCTGAATTTACCAGAGGGAGATATTATAAGGTTCAGTTATGATGGCAAACTTTAGGAACTATCCTCAATTAGTAAAGCTCTTCAGTGATGCATAAATAGAAATGTGAAGGAACTTATGCCCCATATTGTTCATTGCACATTTCAATTTTCTGACAATTCGCATTCCTTGGAATTTAAGAACAACTGTAATTTTGATATAATTATCGGTAATTATATTCACTCACGAAGTTCACCGTTATTAGCTGTAAAATCTAAGAGAACCTCTAAACATTTTACCAATCCCTGACAGCGTTTTTACACATTTTTGGCTCCAGTGACACACAGTATGTTTCCGACAGATAACTTGTCTAATTTGTTTAATGGTAAGGTTTCCTGTGGTTTTGCAGACACTGGGCGTTGGGCGCCTTTCTGTTTACCCTGACTCATGTATTCAATTTTTCAATCGAATTTCCTAAACAAATGGAAGGATCGTTTCATTTTAATTCTGGAATCAATTAAACTGCTTCACACGTCATTCAGCAATAATAAACAACGACAGCATCTGCCGTAAAACGTGAGTGCATGACGCATGTCCACACAATAAGCATTTCAACGTTGCTGCATAAAGGAACATGCAAATTAAATTGTATTCTTCCCTTTGTGATTCAGTTCATTCTTGAAACCTTGGAAGCAGAGCATCTACGATATCAAAACGCAGTAAAAAGCAATTTGGGATAAACGTAAATACTGAATAATTTAAGAATATGTATTTGCCTTGGCGTCTTCACAACATACAACGGTACTCCCTTAAGTGCAAAGATTGTGCAAAAAGGTCGTACCCATACCTTAACATTAATGTAGGGGGAAATTTGCATGGGCTATTAATATAAAAAAATGTACAAAGGATTTAATCAAATTCATTATTCATAATATTAGATACCTTATTCTAATAAAATCTGATAAGTTTTATGCACATAATTGAGATAACGAAAATATATAAACATCCTTTTGATGCTAAAACCTTTACCCCAAATAAGAGATTTGGCACTATATGAAAAAGAGAACTCTAAATTATCTTAACATATCTCATCAGGTGACTATAGTTGTTTCACATCAACCGTGCATCTGATGTCTAGGCCCGTTCTTTACGAAGCTCCTGATTGGTTGTTGATAAGCCAAACACAGGACTGGAAACTCTCAGTCTCTCGAGAGTTCACATAGGACAGATGTTGGTTTCACCTCTCCTGAACTCTCTCTCAAGACTGAGAGTTTCCAGCCCTGTGATTGGCTTATCAACAGCCAATCAGGAGTGTCGTAAGGGATTGGCTTAGACATCAGATGTCGCCTGTTTGTATATGAAACAAATTACCTGGAGGCCTGCGTTCTTTGGTTATATTCATCACAGCAATCTTATGAATAATTAGGAAGATATGTAAACACCACCAGGGCCTTCTATCTAGAGAACAGCAGAAATCTTGCAGTCAAAAGTTTTGTTTGTAATAATTTAAACAATTTAAACTGGGTGCCTTGAAGTAACAATTGTGAAATCACTAGCATTCAAATTAACATAAAGTTCTCTATGACTACTCTGTCGTCTTGTTCATTTTTCCGAATACATAAAATAAGGTTCATATTAATGGTTTTTTCTAAAAGCAACTACCCATACTAAACTACTAATTCATGTGAATTCCTCAGCATATGTTATTTCAAAATTATTTTAATTCAAATTTTTTATAACGGTCCTTTATAGTACTTCCTTTAGGGAGACAATAATTAAGATATGTAAATAAATATGAATAATCAAATAAAGATGTTCATGTAAAGGAAACGAATGTTGAATGTATTTACAAAGCAAATCGTCTGCATTATCGTTAAGTTGAAATTGAGTCAAGTACTAAATCATACTGTATTAGGCATTAATCATAAATCCCCTCCAAAGTAATGCATGAATCACAACAGTGTTTGCTTTCATAAAAACCCTATACAAAATACACCTTATAAACGCGGATCCCATAATTAATACATTCGAGTTTGTATCACACAACGAGCCAGTAAAAGGTAGATTTCACTTATCTCTTATGTCATCTACAGAACCCTTTGGTTACAGGAATATAAAACGTTAAGAAGTGGCACGACCTCCGTCGTATGTTTTTGGCAGAGACAATTATCATTCAATTTGTTTACTGAATCCACGGCGCAGACTCCAGCCAGGTTTCATTTTTAGAGGTTGGAGCAATTAAAAACGTTGGTCGTAACGAAATGAACAGTTTTCTCTGGCTGCTAATCTTTGTAAAAACACATATGTCGGAAAAAAAGAAAGAAAAAAAAAAGCTATCATCTTGAGGAGGTTACCCAACAAATTTTTTCGCACAATATCTATCTAATTCTGGTCACCCGTTCTTGAGATTTTCAACTAGTGCTAACTGCTGTCAAAATAAATTACCTACCTCAATAACCTTATATATATATATAAAATATATATAAGAACATATATCTATATATATATATATAGTAATATATATATATCTATATATATATATATATACAGTATTTAAAAAATACACCATACCCTGATACGATGATACGGTGAAGCAAAACGGATTATGGTGAACGCATCGATATACCTCAGTTATAAAAAGTAGTACTGACATACGAAAACTACAGCAAAGTATAACGCTCAAGGTATACACAGTAAATCATAAATACCCTTTGAGGGGAACTAAATGAAGCAAGTTCAATATATTCATCAAAAAGCAGTACAAAGCACAGTGACATCACAACAATACCCGGTCATTTAGCAGACTACCTAGGACGCAGAAAAGCTGAACACAGGATCGATGCGTCAACGTTGCCTGTTGAAGTAAAACCTCAGTAAACCTAAAATAATGCAAGAGCGACTCCTTATCCGAAATAAACAAAACGGATCCTTCCTCCTCAGTGAGAAGGTTGTTGCCTTATTCGATTTATTAACAAGGCCCTTGGTGTGATCCAGTTACAAAGCAGGTCTCACCCCAGAGATGAATAGATTACCCAAAGAATGACCTTGAAATTACTTTTAATAGCAAGTGTTGGTAAACCGCGGAATGGTAGCGATTAATATTACTTACATGGACGAACATATAACATGATTACAGTCTCATGTAAGACTAGACGATAGTCTTCTAAACTACGAGTAGTTTCACATACCATTAGCTACGTGGTCAGGTAACTAATGATCAAGACGCCAATCGATGAGACAAATGACTTCGCTGGCGCCCCCTTCCTCCGAAGCTTCACTTGGGTAATAGGCCTACGTCTTAGGAAGCGAAATGGAACAGGCCTATGAAATCACTTGGCTTCGTCCCGATTAAGGGGAAGGAGGTAAATTAGACTCTATACATACACATGGGACTTCTCGCACATTTAATCCGATGTTTTCTCTCCAAACCTTTTATCACTGGGTTTTAGTTACAATTGTAATTCCCTGTAAATTAACTAATACACGAAAAAATAATTTATTTCTTCCTCAAACATGATAGCAATTCTTTAAAAACTGATCGAATATTTTCTTCAGCTTCATGCCCAAAGAAGCCTTTGTTACGTATAAAAAAAGTCTCCTTTTTAACGAATATTTCTCACACAAATCTACACGAAATAAAAAAAAATATTGATGAGAGCCATACTATCAAAAACATATAAATTAAGAATGAGTCAGAGAATACATAATATCCCTCAAGTGTACCAGCAAGAATCAACAAATACAAAATCAATGATCACAAATTATAGTGTATTTCATCCGCAACTTCTAAATAAATATGGTATGCAATGGCATGCATGTCCATATGATTTGTGAGCTTTAAAACAGCTCTGAAGCCAAAAAATAGGTGCTATCAATAGCGCATTTGATACGGCAGCCATAATGATCCATTCAACTTTATCTTTATTCATATTCCCGTGATATAAAGACCATTTATTTCAATTAACTCTTCCACTTAATTCATCCAGTGGTAGTTCCTCATGCACATCCCTTCCCTGCTCCTAGACACCATACCAAAAACAATACTTTTTAATAGCTCCATATAGTCCTTTTCTTATTAACAGCATTAAATCAACCTGACGTATCGAACTTTTTATTAAATTAACCTGACACCACTCCAATAACCCTCCAATACTTTTTGCTATTCATTCTCTTTGTATTCAGAGTAATGAGATTCCGCCATTCAAACTTCCTAGATTTGCAAGAGACATAAAATCTGTCAAAAACATCCGCGTCAATTCAAGATTAACGAAAGGTGGAAATGGTTTCCTGTAAGTAAGGGCTACCCGGGGCATTCCTCATTCATCAGCCGCAGGAGGTCTTTCTCGGCATGGCATATAGACTTAGTTCTCCAATCTTTCCAGTGACCTACGGGGCTTGTTTGACCTGGGCTTACCTCTTCCACGAGCTCATTCTTAAACACATCCCTTGGTTACACGCGAAGAAAAGATACAGCTTTGCGCCGACCGGAATCTCAAGATTATAAAGATGCAGGAGGGCGATCTTGTGCCAGGTATTGGGATGTCATTTCTGGAAGAATGAAATGTTCTTGATGAGAGAGAGAGAGAGAGAGAGAGAGAGAGATGCAATATTATGCTGTTGCAAAGGGTAACAAAAGCCAGAAAAGTACTGTATAACCCTTTCTACTTACATGGCTGTTTTCCCATATTTATTTGACAAATTCTGAGACGTCAGGTAACTAACGTGGCTGCCCCGTTAACCTTCCCTCCCACCCCCTCTCGGGCTAATTTGAAAACCTTCTCCCTCCAGCCTTCAGGTAAAAATATAATTCTCCATCTCTTCATTCAAACCTGTCAACAACAGCGAGAAAATACCCACTTACGTACCGACGACACGAAAACAGCCTTGGGCCAATCCGTTCCATTTCAACTCGCAGAATCGTACCCAGGTTCCTTTAACAATTCCTCTTATTCTTTTTATTCGATTAATTCTTCGTGATTTCCTCCCCGCCCTCTATTCGGTTCCCTCGGTGCACAACAGCTCTGCTCAAATTGGTGCTCCTCGACTATTGTTTCTCAAAGGTTGCAGATATCACAATTGTTTCTCTCCCCCAGAGTAACTCAATTTCCTTTTCTACAAAACCTCAACAATATTTTCTAAGAACAACGAAGACGCCTGATAGGACTATAACCTGTCGGGGTCGACGGTTGGATTGGAAGTTGGGGGCTCTCTTTACAACGATCAAACTACGACGAAAAGGGTCCTGGTTGTCGGTGATACGATGCTACATAAAATAAAAAGATTAAATTCTATTTGACACTGATATTAGAGGGAGAAACGATTACTCTTTTATACGTATGTATGCATGTATGTATGTTAATCTCATGTACTATACCCAACTAAATAACAATTTATATACTGATGAACTCACCTCCGTACGTTCGCAAATTGCATTACTAAAAGATATCCTATTGCAGACTGATACAGGCATATCGAAAACTCATTAGTTTTAAACGTCGATATAAACCTGTTTAATGAGCAAAATTCAATTAGTGACTTGCTTGTCAACACGCCTCCTAAATACCATAACCTACTAAATTAATCAGATTCGGTGGTTGGAAAGCAAAACCCAAATTGCTTTCAAAAGTTTAATACAAACACACAAACTGCCTCTGATATTGATGATTCCCCCCCCCTCCCCCACCCCCAGCCCAAAAGGGGGTGGGGGAAAGAAGCATAGTTGACGGAGACACTAATGAATCAGTACGCTCAAATATCATCAAGTCACTGACTTCTTGTTCGCAAAGTAGTGTAAAACGAAATTGGCTCATGGCTGCAAAATGCATCCTAATTCATCGGAGGAAGATACTACAATGTCCAGTTAAGACGGCAAAGTTTATGATGTATGTTCAAATAGTAAAATGCTTAAGTAAAGGATAAACAGAAATGTATGTAAAAGCCGTCAGCAGTTCTTCAGAGCGACGACCTTACAACAAATAATGTTAACTGCAAATTTCATCTTCCTGACAATATTTACAGCAATTTTTAATACTTGGAATTTAAAGACAATTATCATTTTTGTGTAATTGCCCCAGCGAGAATCCCCGATACTGACCCGAAAATCTAAGTGAACGTCTTTAGTCTTTCAAATATCCATAGAGTATATTTTATAATTATACATTTTTGGCTCCACTGCCAAACAGTATTGTTCCAAAATAGATCTGATTCTCATATGTCAGACAAATACTTCTGCAAGAGTTGATGGACATACAAAATATGCCTTCATATACACAAACTTAAGGACCTACATATTTATTGCAATCAACACTACCTTGGAGAAGGTTGGTAATCTGAGTACCAACATTTTATTTATAATTTAAAAAAAACTTTTTTTATTGTTGCCTATTAATTTACTATGGATGATATTAATTGAACGACCTATAGTGAATTGACCTTAAAACAATATGAACAGGTGTGTGAACCGTTTTCTTTGAACTCTCCATGACCCTCAGTCGGATTTCAAATTCCTTCTCCAATGTATTTTACCCACATTTCCAAAGATAAATTTTGATAATATGTTTTGATTTCCGAAAAAGTAATTCATTGCAACTTCTGTATATCAATACTAACATGATGTTGACATAATGTTAAGTTGATTCCACTACTCTCACAGGTCATCACCAGAGTTGCTTGTCTCTTTTAATGTAAGGTTTTCGCATACTTTGCTTTGTATTGCACAAATCTATATCACTTAAACTTCAAATAATAATAATAATAATAATAATAATAATAATAATAATAATAATAATAATAATAATAATTAATTATTATTATTATTATTATTATTATTATTATTATTATTATTACTTTATTTTATTTCATTTTTTTTTTGCTTTATCACAGTCCTCCAATTCGACTGGGTGGTATTTATAGTGTGGGGTTCCGGGTTGCATCCTGCCTCCTTAGGAGTCCATCAATTTTCTTACTATGTGCGCCGTTTCTAGGATCACACTCTTCTGCATGAGTCCTGGAGCTACTTCAGCCTCTAGTTTTTCTAGATTCCTTTTCAGGGATCTTGGGATCGTGCCTAGTGCTCCTATGATTATGGGTACAATTTCCACTGGCATATCCCATATCCTTCTTATTTCTATTTTCAGATCTTGACACTTATCCATTTTTTCCCTCTCTTTCTCTTCAACTCTGGTGTCCCATGGTATTGCGACATCAATGAGTGATACTTTCTTCTTGACTTTGTCAATCAACGTCCCGTCTGGTCTATTTGGACGTATCACCCTATCTGTTCTGATACCATAGTCCCAGAGGATCTTTGCCTGATCGTTTTCTATCACTCCCTCAGGTTGGTGCTCGTACCACTTATTACTGTAAGGTAGCTGATGTTTCTTGCACAGGCTCCAGTGGAGGGCTTTTGCCACTGAATCATGTCTCTTTTTGTACTGGTTCTGTGCAAGTGCCGGGCATTCGCTTGCTATGTGGTTTATGGTTTCATTTTTCGTATTGCACTTCCTACATATGGGAGAGATGTTATTTCCGTCTATCGTTCTTTGAACATATTTCTAGTCTTAGGGCATGATCTTGTGCCGCTGTTATCATTCCTTCAGTTTCCTTCTTTAGCTCTCCCCTCTGTAGCCCATTGCCACTGTTCATCGCTGGCTAGTTCTTTAGTCTGTCTCAGTATTGTCCGTGCATTGGTTTGTTGTGCCAGTCCTCTGTTCTGTTTGTCATTCTCCTGTCTTTGTATATTTCTGGGTCTTCGTCTACTTTTATTAGTCCTTCTTCCCATGCACTCTATTATTATTATTATTATTATTATTATTATTATTATTATTATTATTATTATTGGCCAAGCTGCACCCTACCTGGAGAAAGACTAATAAAAGTACATGGGCTCCAATAAAGAAAGCAATCTATTAGGGAAAATAAATATAGGAATAAATAATAAAACCCATAAGATATAACAAATAAACTAAGAAATGACATTTACACGATTCTGCTCAAATAATATCACTCAAACAGGGTACAAATAAAAGCATTTGTACCCTGTCTGAACTTCTGAAGTTAAAAAAAAAAGTCAACATGACTAGGAACCAAAACTTGAGATAAAGCTCAGCAAAGTTTAAGGGACTCCAAAAATTCAAAAGCCTGACATTCCTTTTTCTTAACAAATCTCGACAGATGATCTCTCCTCCTCCTCCTCCTCCTCCTCCATCCTCCTCCTCCTCCTCCTCCTCCTCCTCCTCTCCTCCTCCTCCTCCTCCTCCTTCCTCAGTGCCTTACATCGCTCGACACGGTTTTTTTTCTCATATTCTCAAAGTCCAGATTGTTCCTTTGCTTTTATCTTAGAAGGACTCTGATGAAAGAGCAACAATCAGTCATATTCTTAACATCTAACCTTATTCCTTATTTTACTTGCAGCATACTCCTGCTCCTTAAAAATAACAATAATAATGAAAAAGTTTTGGCACTTTGTCCGTGACGTCTCTTCATAATCTTATTCCAAAAGCAAATATTAGGCATGACGACTTTTAATACGCATACCCTAGAGAATACCATCTTATAGTTGGACTTCCTTAAATCCACAGCATCTGTCCTATCGTACTACTTTACTTAGTATTCTCTGATAAATTAGCGTATTTATCATCTTTTTCCAACTGACTCTCCATCTCTTTCTGACACATTCTTGTTCCTCTTGAGAGAATTTATAGACTCACAAAAAGCTAGTCAAAGTACATCAAGCACTGAGTTATCCCACAAGTTACTCTCGAATGTTCCCTCTGAAATGCTATTTTTGTACTAAAGATGAAAGCAAGAACTGTTAGCGAAAAACATCGCTATTAGTACAATTTGGTTTATCTCAGATGAACGTCCGAGCGAGGACTGGTAGTTTACAGATTACAAGAGCTCAACGGAGTTAGGCTGACGTAAAATAATTTTGTTTCCTCTCCTCGACAAGAATCCTCATGTAAACTGTAGCCCTGTTAAAAAAAAAAAAAAAAAAAAAAAAAAAAAAAAAAAAAAAAAAGCCATTTTCGATCAAATGAGAATTTGGTCCATCTATTAAGAAATATTATATATTCAGGAATGACAGGCATTCTTAACATCCTCCCAGTCTAAATACTTGAATAACTTCAAAACTATTTATGGAGGGGAATCGACGAACTTCTGTCCAGAAGTCCTAAAACATTCCCTTATCATGCCAGAAGCAGCTCATACGAATACCAAAAATAGAATAGATTTTCTTGTTGATGGAGAAATACTTTTCTCTACTTAGATCTTGTGGTAATGAGATGTGTACGAAGAACTATAAAGGCAGTTAAAATCAGGAAAAGCAATTATACCTTTTAATATACAGCACATCTATAAAACTGAACTATAGTATATAATAATATATATATATATATATTATAATATATATATATATATATATATATATATATATATGTATATGTATACATATATACGTATTAAGCCACAAATATCCTTTGATATCTAATTCGCTCTACCTCGGAATTAATATATTTTCATATATGTTAACCAAAGGGGAATTTTCTAGTTGATAATAAATTCGTCGGCTCATGGGCGCGAACCATGTAACCAAGAAATTTGGACGTTCCCTGGTTCGCGCTCATGAGCCGACGATTTTTCTTATGAACTAAAAAAGTCCCCTTCGGTTAACATATATGAAAATATATTAATTCCGAGGTATAGCGAATTGATATCAAAGGACATTATAGTTTAATGTGTATATATGAATCATGGTGATGTGATAAGACTTGTAATATATCGGCGCGAACGAGCGCATACAAACAATCATATACTCATATATATATATATATATTATATATATATATATATATATATATATGAGACCACTTAAGAAATATGATATACTGATATCTTCGCAATAAAAAATTTCTTACACACACACACACACACACACACACACACACACACACATATATATATATATATATACATATATATATATATATAGTATACAAGTGAGTGTGTGCGTGTGCCCTTTCAGCAGGAACACCACTTAAATTTACTTACAATACTGGAAACGGCGAATCAAATCAGACTATAACCTATTTCCCTCGAATCTTGTTTTCCTCTTGCAAGACATTTAGGAAACTCTTGTGTTGGAAGTCAGGCTAACAACATCTTCAGAAGGGGCTAGATGAATGGATGACTGGCTGTGTGAACAGACGTATAAAGATGCGAGTTGAATTGAAGTGAATTGAATATAGGCCAAAGACCAAGCACTGCTACATATAAGGGAATTCAGCGGTGAAACAGAAATTGACAGTATAAAGTCTGCAAAGTGTAACAATTGTTAGGAGAGGGTAGAAAATAAGATGGAGAGAATTTGAAATGAGGTACAGTAAAAGGAACGGAAGGGGTTGCAGCAAGGGGACGAAGGCACGCTGCAAAGAACCTTAAGTAATGCCTACTGACAGCACTATCCCCCTGCGGACTATAAAGATGTGAGGTGTTTACGGTGGAGCCCAAGCTAGAACTTTTTGTGACATTGTGAAACATCATGAAATTAAAGCGAGTGAGAAGTCGAGTTTATTGTTGGCCTGAGTAAGTTCTACTTTTTGACCTTATTCTCTTGTGGATTTATTTCCTGGTATAGTGGCTGGTGTCGTGACATGCTACTCAGATGTCGCGAGTAAGCGCCTCCCCCGTGGCGATGACAAGTCACTGGCTCTGTATCATGATCGCTTACTGCTGCACTGTGGTGCCTGCGGTGGGAGGTTGCAACCAGCAATCTTTGGAAGTCTGAATTTCAAGTCAATGGCCCTTGTATGATTGTCCCACGTGAATAGGTTTCATCTAATGAAATATAATAATAAAAATATAACAACAATAATAATGATCATTGTAAATTATTTTATCTCAATGTTTCGTGGTTTTGCTATTCATACCTCACCGTATAACTAATTACATTTCATTCTATTTTATGTTTCTACATGAATACTGTAATGACCTTAATAAATCAAGTTGCACATTACTTCATTCTGTTCTCTCAATGTTATGCAACTCGATCATCTTCCATGTCACAGTATAAGGAAGAAATATCTTCAATCATTATAGCTTTTCTTTTAGTCCATTCCAGATGCATATTACAAACTATAAAACCTCTTCATTTTAGTATCAGAAAGAGAGCTAAATTTTGGTTGTTTTACCCGGCCAATTTTCTTTAGTATAGGACAAAACACTACCGCCTATTTAATGCCTCCTACGCACGATAATACAGATCGCAATGAAAATGTCAAACTGTATTTTTTGCATAAAATAAAACTAGAAGTTGAATAACACGTGCCAATATTGCCGAGGAAAAAAAAGGTGAGTGAAGGTCAAGTAAGCATTAAGGGACTCGCCTTTTATAACGCTCTATTTGTCTTCAACAAAAGGTTTCCGATCACTGCGTGCCATGAAGTTCCTCCTCCTCCTCCTCCTCCTCCTCCTCCTCCTTTTGATCTTTAAAAGAAGAATGGATACCCACGTAACTGGCATTTCTTTTCGTTTTGTTCTTTTTGGGGTTTTTATTTTTCTCTCCATTTCATTCTGTCCAATTATTATCATGTATATATATATATATATATATATATATATATATATATATATATATATACACATATATATACTATAAGAGACTTTGACTTGTTTGTGCATCATATGCAGACCACCATATTGCTTTAAAAAAAAAGTATTGGTAACCATAATACTTGATACTAAAATCCAGTTGTCTATTAAATATTTCAAATGAACTTGATGGCTAGTGCTAGGCTGCTCTTGAACCCATACCTAGCCCACGCGCTACCTGGGGCGGACAAACAGGCTTCCATGAGGAGGGTGGATCTGTCATGTTTCCCCTACCTTCCTGATTCTCTACCTCCACATCCCCATCCAGGGGGCCCTAACAGTTTTGTAGAGGGAGGGTGGATGTGTCATGTCTCCCTCTCATGTCTCCCCTACCTACCCCATCCCCATCCAGGGTGGACAAACAGTTTTGCAGAAGGAGGGTGGATCTGTCATGTCTCCCCTACCTACCCCACCCCCATCCAGGGTGGACAAACAGTTTTGTAGAAGGAAGGTGGATGTGTCATGTCTCCCCTACCTACCCCACCCCCATCCAGGGTGGACAATCAGTTTTTCAGAAGGAGCGTGGATGTGTCATGGCTCCCCTACCTACCCCACCCCATCCAAGGCGGACAAACAGTGTTGCAGAAGAAGGATGGATATGTCATGTCTCCCCTACCTACCCCACCCCATCCAAGGCGGACAAACAGTTTTGCAGAAGGAGGGTGGATGTGTCATGTCTCCCCTACCTACCCCCACCCCATCCAGGGTGAACAAATAGTTTGCAGAAGGAGGAGGGGTGTGTCATGTCTTCCTCACCAACCTGATCTTACCTCTCCCCCACCCGGGGTGGACAAACAAAACAGAGCCACTCGGATTTTATTATTATAGATGAGCTATTTTCTCTATGTGAAGTAAGTCTCGACGTTTAATATTTCCTCAAGGAACAAGAAGTGGCCGCTTCAGACGTCTTCATCCCAATAGAAATCAATAAAGACCGAGCGTCAATACTTGAATTGTTAATAATCCTGATTATTCAGCAAATAAATATTTTACAAACGATGAAGAGTCCATGGCATCTTTTATCTAAATAATGAAAATATCTCAGTTCAAGGCAATATCAAATATTTTTCCATCCCTATAATTTGCAGACAAAACCACAGCATATATTACACTTTACGACTAGAGCTGCATTACAATTAACTTTACACTAGAACTGCATTATGATTTACAACTGTACATATTCAAATCACAAGACTAATAAAAACCATAACTTTACTTCACACTACAGCGGCATTATAATTTACGATTTTATGCATTTAAATCCTAACACACTGCGGTAAAAACCATTCCTTACTTCACTACACCTGTATTATAATTCACGAATGTGCGTATTTAAATCATGACACTATACAACTTTATTTTACACTACAGCTGCATTAAAATTTACGACTGTGCGTATTTAAATCATAAGACACTATATAACTTTATTTTACAATACAGCTGCATTATATTTTACGACTATACATATTTCAATCACAAGCACTTTAAAAAAGGTCATAACAACTTTACTTCACACTACAATTGCAATGCAATTTACGATAGTATGTATTTAAATCCCAAGACACTGCAGTAAAAGCCATTCTTTACTTTACACTACAAGTGCTCTGTAATTTATAAGACATAGCTTACCTCTACAGCTATAATTTACGACTGTCGTTATTTCATAACAGCTACAGATTTACTCTATAGCTGCTTATAATTTACGACTGTGCTTACAGAATAAAAACCACAACTTTACCCTACAGTTGCAATATCATTTACGACTGCCCTTATTTCATAACAGCTACAGATTTACTCTACAGCTGCATTATAATTTACGACAGTGCTTATTTCATAACAGCTACAGATTTACTCTATAGCAGCATTTTAATATACGTCAGTACTTACTTCATTACAGCCATAGCTTTACTGTACAGCTGCATTATAATCTACTCCTGTATTTCATAACAGCTACAGATTTACTCTACAGCTGCAATATCATTTACGATTGTACTTACTTCATAACAGCCATAGATTTATTCTATAGCTGCATTATAATTTACGGCTGTACATATCTAAATCATGCGACACAGTCATAAGAACCATAACTTTCCTTTAACGGCTGATCATTCCAAGCGTAAATACTTAAAATAAAACATAAAACGCCATTTCATACGAACACCCTCTCCGTCCTGTCAGGTAAACGTACGGGAAGGCGAACACGACTACAGGGGACCCTCTTCTACTGCCATCACCATGACAACCAAGGAGATGAGTCACTCGTATCCCCCACTCCAAAGAATCTCTCCAGCGTTATATGATACTACTGATGTCTCGTGTTGTATCCCCGGAAATACTGTTTGGTTACGCTGCTTTTATTTTCTGTTGCTGTGGCTTTCTATTAAGATTTTCTTGAATCGACGCAAAAAAAGCGACGCCTTACTTGGTTAATAAGATTTTATAAGTATGAGATTATAAGTGTAAATTTCAACTAATAATAATAATAATTTTATCAACAACATTGATATTGGTCAAGACTAACGTACAAGAGAAAAGAAATATGCCGAAAACTGAAAAGACTCATTATAATAATAATAATAATAATAATAATAATAATAATAATAATAATAATAATAATAATAATAATAGATAAGTATCAAGACCTGAAAATAGAAATAAGAAGGATATGGGATATGCAAATGGAAATTGTACCCATAATCATAGGAACACTAGGCACGATCCCAAGATCCCTGAAAAGGGATCTAGAAAAACTAAAGGCTGATGTAGCTCTAGGAGTCATGCAGAAGAGTGTGATCCTAGAAACGGCGCACATAGTACGAAAAGTGATGGACTCCTAAGGAGGCAGGATGCAACCCGGAACCCCACACTATAAATACCACCCAGTCGAATTGGAGGACTGTGATAGAGCAAATAAATAAATAATAATAATAATAATAATAATAATAATAATAATAATAATAATAATAATAAAAACACAAAGTAGCCGTTCTTGAAAATTTTCATTCGAGAGACGGCATGAGTCAGATCACTTACGCAAATAAGATTTTAAACGTATGAATAATTAAAGCATCAAATTTAGCTAATAATAATAATAATAATAATAATAATAATGATCCTTGAAACGGCGCACATAGTAAGAAAAATGATGGACTCCTAAGGAGGCAGGATGCAACCCGGAACCCCACACTATAAATACCACCCAGTCGAATTGGAGGACTGTGATAGAGCAAAAAAAAAAATAAAAAATAAAAAATAAAAATAAATAATAATATAATAATAATATCACGAAAGTAGACTACATATGACACAGCATTTATGTATACAAAGTAAACCTGTAAACCTTCAGTACCTCCACTTTCACCCATCATGAACATTATTACTGTTATATCTCGAAAAACACATCGATGAACGCGACGAAACGGAACGAACCGCCCTCATCAAACAAATTAAACTTGTGGACTGTTACTTGATTAGAAAGCTCTGTTTGATCAGTTAGCATAATCAATCAACACTGGTATCTACTTTACTTTTTTAAATTAATCCAGGTATCAACTGATTGACATGCACAAACTCTTTACTACTTCAAAGGCGACAAAGTACACTGCTTTATACCTCTCGCTCTCTCTCTCGTCTCTCTCCTCTCTCTCTCTCTCTCCACACCACACACACACACACACACACACACACATATATATATATATATATATATATATATATATATATATATATATATATATATATATATATATATATACGTTAGATATATGTGTGTATATATATATATATATATATATATATATATATATATATATATATATATATATAGATACGATATATATGTGTGTATATATATATATATATATAATATATATATATATATATATATATATATATATATATATATATTAATACAATAAAACGCACTGTTTTATATTGCAAGGTAAAATTACCATATCCCACAGGTAATAATCTCCAGGTTTTTTGGCCTTACGTGCGTTCTGCCCGTGGTAAGCCTTTTCCGCCATTGGCCCCTACTTAAGTATGTAGCATGAGTTGCCTTGGTCCGAATTTTGGGACCTTTCGTAATGTCCCTATAGTCGGAGCTTGCCGTCTTTGAGCCTCTATTTTATGAAGCCATTCCTGGCATATAAATATTTCCACCAGACCCCTTTTCTCCTTGTAGTGGATGGCTCTGGAGAGTGTTCATTGTCTAGTGCTCTCCTACGTAGCTAATAGCCCCATTCTTCTCCATATCCTACCTGCTACCCACTACAGTTAACTAACTCTCATAGACATTTTTATTTCTATTCTATTTTCATTCATTTTTACTCTTATTTGTGATTATTTAAATTTATTTTTCCATTTATTTTCATTCACAGGATGCATGTTACAACAGCAATGTTGAACCTTCTATTTCTCTTATATATATATATATTATATACTATATATATACTATATATATATATATATATATATATATATATATCTATTATCTATATCTATATATCATATATATATATAGTATATATATATATATATATATATATAATATATATACACTATATGTTATTTATAAATATATACAGTTTCTATTAACGTTGCTCAAATTCTCTGATGAAAAGCATGAAGTCCGAAATAAAAGGCGATGATTTCAAAGCTAAGTTGGACTCGACTCTTCGTTTCCTATCTCGGACGCCAAGGCTGTCAGCAGAAAAAAATCTGGTATATATATATATGTATGTATGTATGTATATATATAAACACCACCCATCATCTCCATGGAAATTTTCAGCTTATATTTTCGTCATTAAATACTATCCCATCACAACAAAAAAATCTTTATTATAATTATTTTTCATGGAAGATAGTCATCAAATACTTCTCCTTTGGAAAGTAAAAAAAAAAAAAAAAAAGTATATCTTAGTTTAACCAGACCACTGAGCTGATTAACAGCTCTCCTAGGGCTGGCCAGAAGGATTAGATATTTTTACGTGGCTAGAAACCAATTGGTCACCTAGCAACGCGACCTACAGATTATTGTTTGATCCGAACCACATTATATCGAATTTCCATCACCAGAAATAAATTCCTCTGATTCGGCGTTGGCCGGGCCGAGAATCGAACTTTGGACCATCGGGTTGGTGGCCGAGCGTGAAAACCACTCGCCCAACGAGGAACTTTCCTTTGGAAAGTGCCCTAACCTCTCGGCGCAGCCAACAAACCCTAAGCGAAGGTTGAGCGAGAAGGTATTGATATTTTCAAATCTTACTACAAAAAAATAACCAACCTTTACTTTGATATACACAATTAGACAACTGAATGACGCATTAATAAACAACTGCTATAACACTAAATCAAATGAAAGTCACATTTTTCATACTTAATGCACTCAAGGGTTAAAGGAATTGACTCATGAAAAAATTCATAACATCGACAAGGCAAAAAAGTAAATTATACTAACAGTTTCGGTAATTTTAAGCAAATACTGCTGATGAAAACAACTCCTGACTGATACGGACAAGCTAATGAGAAATCTTTACTTAACAGTGAGTAATGTGATATTTTGCCAGAATTATGACAACTGTGGGTAAAGTGAGATTCAATTATTGCTAACAACACAGTTCGTGGGATTCAGCAGCTTCAAATGAATATACGTATTATACACAGTTACCCACGCAAAATGTTTGTTTTTTTGTTTGTTTGTATGGTGTTTTTACGTTTCATGGAACCAGTGGTTATTCAGCAACGGGAACAACGGCTTTACGTGACTTCTGAACCACGTCAAGAGTGAACTTCTATCACCAGAAATACACATCTCTCACACCTCAATGGAATGCCCCAGAATCGAAATCGCCGCCATCGAAGTGGCAGGCGAAGACCATACCGATCACGCCACTGAGGCGCTTCTCAGACACAAATGGAACCATTTGCCCTGCTGTCTGACTTCTTCTTCCCTTGATAAATCGAGAACCGGGATGAAGACTTTGTCGGGAAAAATGAAACTCACATTTTTCGCGGCAGAAAGTACTGGGATTTTATTCTAGATTCAAAATGAAAGATAGATCCGATATTTTCTGGAACCTGCAAAATTTATTGGAAACCGTCAAAAGAGCGCATTAAAGGTTCGAAAATGTGGAACAGTTTCCTGTATTTTAATTCTTTCCATTTGAATGAAATGAAGCTATGAATAAAGATTTCCTTTTGCCTAAATGGAAAATTTTCATTTAGAATTTTACCTCATTACGCTTTTATAACATTTCTCACACAAATTCATATAACTAATGTGGTATAAAAAACCATTTATTTTACAGTGAAAGAATTTTGTTGCTGTAAAGTAAGTAACTCTACTTATAAATTAGAGCATTAGTAGACTAATACTGAATGGTCTTTATTTCTAATCTATACCTTTATTACTAATCTATACGTTTCATAATTTCAAAGTTCACCTTTCCGTTAAAAGACTAATGTGATTTCGACAGCAAACGTTCGAAAAGCCTTTCAAAAGCTGAAGTTTCTCGTTATGTCTCGTTATGTCGAGAAAGTGGCAATGTACTTATCAAATCTACAGCTCTGCAACTTTTTAGAGACAAATTTCCACGAAAAACATTATGCTCGTTGGAAAGATGATTCTCCCGTTATCTTGGCGGTTGGAAGATGATTCTCCCGTTATCTGGGCGGTTGGAAGATGATTCTCCTGTTATCTTGGCGGTTGGAAGATGATTCTCCTGTTATCTTGGTTGGAAGATATTCTCCTGTCTGGCTTGTGAGATTGTTCTCCTGTTATCTTGGGCGGTTGGGAAAGATGATCTTCGTATCCTGTCGGTTGGAAGATGATTTCTCCTTATCTTGGCGGTTGAGATGATTCTCCGTTATCTTGGCGGTTGAGTGATCCCTCTTGTATGTCGTTTGGGAAGATACCTCTCTGTCCCTCTGGCGGTTGGAAGATATTCTCCGTTATGGGCGTGAGTTGGGGGCGGGGGAGATGATCTTCTTTGTATCTGGGCGGTTTGGAGATGATCCGTTATCTTGGGCGTTGAGGGGGGAAAATGATTCTCCTGTTATCTTGGCGGTTGGAAGATGACTCTCCCATTATCTTGGCGGTTGGGAAGTTGATTCTTCCGTTATCTTGGCGGTTGGGAAGTTGATTCTCCCGTTATCTTGGCGGTTGGGAAGTTGATTCTTCCGTTATCTTGGCGGTTGGGAAGTTGATTCTCCCGTTATCTTGGGGGTTGGGAAGTTGATTCTTCCGTTATCTTGGCGGTTGGGAAGTTGATTCTTCCGTTATCTTGGCGGTTGGGAAGTTGATTCTTCCGTTATCTTGGCGGTTGGAAGATGATTCTCCCGTTATCTTGGCGGTTGGAAGATGATTCTCCCGTTATCTGGGCGGTTGGGAAGATGACTCTCCCGTTATCTTGGCGGTTGGGAAGTTGATTCTTCCGTTATCTTGGCGGTTGGGAAGTTGATTCTCCCGTTATCTTGGCGGTTGGGAAGTTGATTCTTCCGTTATCTGGCGGTTGGGAGTTGATTCTTCAGTTATCTTGGCGTTTGGGAAGTGATTCTCCTTATCTTGGCGGTTGAGAAGATTGGGATTCTCCCGTTACTTGGCGTGATATTCTCCCGTTATCTTTGTCGGTTTGGAATGATTCTTCCTCCTGGCGGTTTGGGAAGTTTGATTCTCCCGTCTTGGCGGTTGGGAATTGATTCTTCCGTTATCTGGCAGTTGGGAAAGTTGATTCTTCCGTTATCTTGGCGGTGGAATTGGATTCTTCCGTTATCTTGCGTTGAAGTTGATTCTTCCGTTATCTTGGCGGTTGGGAAGATGATTCTCCCATTATCTGGACGGTTGAGAAGATGATTCTCCCGTTATCTTGGCGGTTGGGAAGATGATTCTCCCGTTATCTTGGCGGTTGGGAAGTTGATTCTTCCGTTATCCTGGCGGTTGGAAATTGTATCTTGGAAGGTTGAAGATGATTCTCCCGTTATCTTGGCGTTGGGAAATATTTCTCCCGATCTTGGCGGTTGGGAAGATGATTTCTCCCGTACGGTTCATGCGTGGACTTTTTTGGAAATGATTCTCCCGTTATCTTGGCGGTTGAGATGATCTCTATTCTTGACGGTTGGGAGTGATTCTCGCGTTATCTGGACGGTTGGGAAGAATTTATTCTCCCTTTATTCTGGACGGTTGGGAAGATGGATTCTTCCCCGTTTTGGGCGGTTGGGAAGGATGATTCTTCCCGTTATCTTGGGCGGCTTGGGAAGGGAATGATTCTTCTTCCGTTATCTTGGCGGTTGGGTTAACGATTGATTCTTCCGTTATCTTGGCGGTTGGAATTGATTTCTCCCTTATCTTGGCGGTTGGGAAGTTGATTCTCCCCGTTATCTTGGCGGTTGGGAAGTTGATTCTTCCGTTATCTTGGCGGTTGTGGGAAGTTATTGATGCCCTTTCTTCCCATTATTTCTTTGGACGTGAGAAGATGATTCTCCGTTTATCTTGGCGGTTGGGAAGGGAATGTCCTTCCCGTTATCTTGGCGGTTTTGGAGTATTTAATTCTTCTTGTTATCTTGGCGTTGGGAAGATGATTCTCTTATTTCCTTTAAGGTTGGGAAGATTGATTCTCTGTTATCTTGGCGGTTGTTAGAAGATGATTCTCCCGTTATCTTGCGGTTTGGGAAGTATGATTCTCTTGTTTATTCTTGTTCGGTTGGGAGTATATTCTTCTCCCGTTATCTTGTCGGTTGGGAAGATGATTCTTCGTTATTCTGGACCCGGTTGGTTAAGATGATTCTCCCCGTTTTCTCTGGACGGTTGGGAAGATGATTCTCCTTGTTATCTTGGACGGTTGGGGAAGATGATTCTCCCGTTATCTTGGCGGTTGGAAGTATAGTTCTTCTGTTATCTTGGCGGTTGTGGAAGATGATTCTCTACCGTTATCTTGGCGGTTGGGAAGTGATTCTCCGTTATCTTCGTTGGGAAGTTTTCCTTCCGTTATCTTGGCGGTTGGGAAGATGATTCTCCCGTTATCTTGGCGGTTGGGAAGATGATTCTCCCGTTATCTTGGCGGTTGGGAAGATGATTCTCCCGTTATCTTGGCGGTTGGGAAGTATATTCTTCTGTTATCTTGGCGGTTGGGAAGATGATTCTCCCGTTATCTTGGCGGTTGGGAAGATGATTCTCCCGTTATCTGGACGGTTGGGAAGATGATTCTCCCGTTATCTGGACGGTTGGGAAGATGATTCTCGTATCGGACGGTTGGGAAGATGATTCTCCCGTTATCTTGGCGGTTGGGAAGATATTCTTCTGTTATCTTGGCGGTTGAGAAGATATTCTCCCTTATCTTGCGGTTGGGAGAAGATGATCTCGTGAGTTATCTGGACGGTTGGGAAGATGATCCCTCTACGTGGGGAAGATTGATCTCGTTATCTGTCGGTTGAAGATGATTTCTCGTTATCTGACGTTAAGATATGAGTTCTCCCGTTATCTGACGGTTGGGAAGATGATTCTCCCGTTATTCTGGAACGGTTGGGAGATGATTCTACGTTATCTTAGGCGGTTGGGAAGGATGATTCTCCCTTTATCTGGCGTGATGATTCTCCCGTTATCTGGCGGTTGGGAAGATGATTCTCCCGTTATGGGGGGGGGGGGGGGACGGTTGGGAGGATGATCCCGTTATCTTTGGAACGTGAGCTGATTCTCCCGTTATCTGGGCGGTTGGGAAGAGATTCTTCCCGGTTATCTGGCGGTTGGGGGGAGATCCCGATTCTTCCCGTTATTCTGGACCCGGTTGGGAAGATGATCGGTTATGTGGACGGTTGGAAGATGATCTCACCCCGTTATCCCGTTGTCTTGGCGGTTGGGAAGATGATTTCTCCCATTAATCTTGGGCGGTTGGGAAGATGATTCTCCCGTTATCTTGGCGGTTGGGAAGATGATTCTCCCGTTATCTTGGCGGTTGGGAAGATGATTCTCCCGTTATCTTGGCGGTTGGGAAGATGATTCTCCCGTTAATCTGGACGGTTGGGAAGATGATTCTTTCCCTTTATCTGGACGGTTGGGAAGATGATTCTCCCGGTTATCTTTTTGGAGGTTGGTGAAGATTTTGATTCTTCCCCGTTTATTCTGGACGGTTTGGGAGATGGATTCTCCCGTTATCTTGGCGGTTGGGAAGATGATTCTCCCGTTATCCTTGGCGGTTTGGGAGCTTGAATATTCTCGGTTATGCTTGGCGGTTGGGAAGATGATCTCCCGTTATCTGGGCGGCTGGGAAGATGATTCTCCCGTTATCTTGGCGGTTGGGAGATGATCTCCCGTTATTTTTGCGGTTGGGAAGATGATTCTCCCGTTACCTAGCCAGTTGGGAAGATGATTCTCCCATTATCTGGGCAGTTGGGATGATGATTCTTCTGTTATCTGGGTGGTTGGGAAGATGATTCTCCCATTATCTGGACAGTTGGGATGATGATTCTTCTGTTATCTGGGTGGCTGGGAAGACGAATCTCCCGTTATCTGGCGGTTGGGAAGACGATTCTTCCGTTATCTGGGCGGAAAGAACAGGAATTTTATATACTATATAACCTTGCATGCCAGCCTCGACAAACTGTCCAAGGTAAACAACTTCGAAAAGAATGATGTACAAACCTCTACAAATTAATCACATCGTGTGCTGCGGGTAACAGATGGAAAAGGCGGAGATTGATTTTTCTACATAGAAAGGAATATAAAATTTAGACAAGAAGCCAAGTGATGTGACCCTCGATGTCATTCAGCGCTAAAAGGAAAATTAAGAGTGAAAAGGTTTTTAAGGAGTAACAGGAAGAAAATCTCGCAGTAGCACTATGAAACAATTATTAGGAGAGGGTGGAAAGGAAGTTGGAAAAAAAGGGAATATAAATGAAGATTCAGTGAGGTTTTGCAGCGGTGGGACTGACAGCGAAACCCTTCTACAGGGTACACTCCTCTACAAAACAATCGCGTCGAATGATTCGGGGAACAGATGAAAGGCGGGGATTAAATACTCTACAAGGGAACTGATTTCACTAGAGCTCGCAACCTCCAGACAGTATTTGTGTTTACGATAACTGGCATGTGATACAAGGCCAACCAGCTGAAGGCGGCATGTGATTCAGAAGCTCTCGAGAGGAATTCCAGGGCAACATCTCTGGAACAAACACGAGATCAGCTGCCTGAGTACGAAGTCGAAGTGAATTCAGTTCAGTTAGTAAATTGACGAAAATTTGGTCTGAAGTCTGGTGATTAAAGAAATGCTCCTAAAAGAAAAGGACACGGTAGTGTTACACAGTTTATAAAAATCCAAATTAAGGCTATTCAGAGTCAAAAGATGAAATAACAGGACTAAAAAAAATCAAGAGAAAAAAACATGAGATCAGTAAATTCAATTAGAAAATTAAGAAAAATTGGGTCTGCACTCGAGCAAAAAAAATTCAAATGACCCAATAATAGGAATAAAATTCAAATGACCCAATAATAGGAATAAAAAAAACACTACCAACTGGTAGTCATTACGTACATTTCCTTTTCAAGGCAGGTAGCATCGCCTACTACTACATGACAGTCTTTCCCATAAACACACACACACACACACACACACACACACACACACACACAAAAGCACGCCCACACAGTCGCCAACATTAAAATAATAAACAACAAAATGAGTAAATATGATTTAAATATGATTAATGGAAATATTTTTCGCATCTTGAACGACTAAAAAGAAAATTTTTTGCACTACTTTTCATCGAAGGTCTGGAGGAGAACACAAGCATGGGAATGGAAATAAAATAGCTTTCGGGAATATATACTCGGGAGAAGTCTCCAGAGGGAAGTTTCCTAAAGAATCAGAAGACTTTGGCGACGTCAGAGGCAGGAGAGCCAAATAGGGCGGACGACAATAAGACTCGAAACGATCACCTTTCCTCAGAGGTGAATTAACAGCGCTACGCTTCCAAGGTGGAGATTAAATTCCAGCATTCGAGAAAAGAAAAGAAGAAGAAAAAAAAAGGTAAGAGAGACGACGGTGCACCCAGAGACTTCATTGGAAAATTCCTTCAGAAACATCTGTGTGTTTAATGAAAACGACCCTCTCTCTCTCTCTCTCTCTCTCTCTCTCTCTCTCTCTCTCTCTCTCTCTCTCTCTCTCCTTTTTCTCTTCTTTTTTATGCACACTTACTCGGAATTCTTCATTATCTCCCCAAAATTTTTATATTTTCCCCACGTTCGTTAACATTCACAATTCCCGGTTTTTTTTTTATTGAACACCACTCTATCGCTTCTCTCGGCTTCCTCCTCCTCCTCCTCCCCTTCTCTCTCTCTCTCTCTCTCTCTCTCTCTCTCTCTCCCTGTACCTTCTGTGTTTGAGCTGCCAAATTTACTTTTCTCACTAATTCAGATAGCTACTGACAAGTACATGTTTCTGTTTTTTTATGTATAACATCGCATTATTGTACAAAAAGAAAGTGTTATTTTAAAATATTCTCTCTCTCTCTCTCTCTCTCTCTCTCTCTCTCTCTCTCTCTCTCTCACATCTGTGTTTGTGTTACCAAATTTACTTTTCATATTAAGTCAGTTGACATATGCAAGTTTATGTTTTGACATACATGGGCTCTCTCTCTCTCTCTCTCTCTCTCTCTCTCTCTCTCTCTCTCTCTCTATTTGTGTGTGAACCATCTGTGTTTGGTATCAAATTTACTTTTCATATTAAGTCAAATCTCAATTGACAAATGCAAATTTATGTTTTTGACGAATGTACCATCTCTCTCTCTCTCTCTCTCTCTCTCTCTCTTTCTGTGTGCGTGTGTGTGTGTATGTGTGTACCATCTGTGTTTGGTATCAAATTTACTTTTCATATTAAGTGAAATCTAATTGACATATGCAAATTTATGTTTGTGATGTATGTACTATCTCTCTCTCTCTCTCTCTCTCTCTCTCTCTCTCTCTCTCTCCTCTCCTTCTATCCTCTCTCCTCTCTCTCTCTCTCTCTCTCTCTCCTACGTTTGAGTTGCGTTTTCTTCGTTCTCAGAGTGTGTGTATGTAAGGGGGGGAGGGGGGCGAAGCACAAGAGCGGCGTCACTCGAGGAAATTCCTGGAAGAGGGTAAAGGCTGAGATAGTAAGCGTTCGTGCTGTGGGTGAGAAACACAAGCTTAGTTTTACCCACATCACATCTCTCATCCAGAGCCTCGCTATACTGCCTGGTTTTATGCCTTCGTCTAACTAAAGGTTGTGGGTTATTCGTGTCAAGGTTAACCAGAGCTACGACGTAAAGCCTTTTACTTGGTTTGAGGATTCTGGATTTTATCGTTATTTTTTCTCGGTAATTAGTATTAATTTTTTTTTATTTATCAATTTGAGTATTCTGGATTTCATATTTTTATTTTCATTTTTTTCAGTAAATTAGTATTACAATTGTTTTTTTTTAATCAAACTACATTCGTTTGATAAAAAAAAATAAATGACTCTTCCATGCTTTTGTCTTAATTTTTACTTAAATCAATATAATTTCAAAGGTTAATCATTATTTTTCATAAGTCTGACTTGCAGAGCGTACAGTATATTGAGAAGAAAACTCAATCCGAAGTTTTCACATTGAATATATTACATAAAACCATCGAAGACTTTTGTATATATCATTCAATATTATATAAACAACAATATAATGCATGTCTTTGGTTAGACAATGAAAGCTGACGATTTTCATTATCTGCCTGTAAACATCAAATCAATTTTCGTAACCTTCTAACATTAATTTTTATCATCATTACAATGTGAACTTTCGATTGTTTATATTTTACCTCTTTCTACAAGGAAGTCTCATTATAACTATAAAAACGTTTATTAAAATCTGAAAAAAATAAAGAACAACAGAATTGTGAGTCATTACTGCGATCTAAATCTTTTCACGAAAATACTGAAAATTAATCTACGCTAAAATGGGTAATTAGCAAGCACAAAAGTAATTAGCAGGCACAAAATCCGATTTAAATTTTTGAAACATGATACACGTTCATGTGGCTAAATATTAACACAAAACTTCTTTCTCAGAAATGCAAATTAAACAAATGACGATTATTCCAATAGGTTAAACACCACTTTCCAGGTATGTATTCATCTAATTCCTAACCCCATCTCCTTTTATATTTGTAAAGTCAGTCGGATTATTTATACTTTTAATTAAAGGTTTTGCTAGTATTACCCTGATTCCACCCAGTTTTTTCTTAAAGCACCTCATCTTTTTTTCTCTTTTTTTTTCAAGAATCTGCTACCTTACTACCCACACCCTGAATCAGTGTTGACAATTGGTATGTGTTTACCCTCCAAACTGGGTATAAGTCTTACACAAACAGGGAAATAAGTGAAATTGGCGTACCTATTTGTAGTATATATACATATTAGAGCAATTTTATCATTATTGCATTACTATGACAACTAGAATTTGGAAACAGTTTGAAAACATATCGGCGTATGTGTGAAGCTCCACTAGATTGGCAACGATGTCCTGAATAGTTCAGTACCTTGGAAACTTTGGCTGTTACTGTTTTAAACTGTGCAACAGTCTGGGTTGTGTCGCACTGAAGAACAACGGGATATTTTTAATAAGCTTTTTTCTTTTTCGTACTAGACATTGGCTTATACCAGTGATTCCATCGCAAAGCTACTCGCTTCCTTTTGCAATAAGTTTTTACCAAGTTCAGTAATTTTGATGGTCTTTCTTCAAGCTGGAAAATTACTGGGGAAATAGCTGCATAATCAAGTTTGCATACTGTATCATGAGATCTTTCTATGATATATGGGCTGACAATATAAGATGCAAGGAAAACTCAATGATGTCGACTCCACGATAACTGATAAAACCCTGGAAAACTCAGTGAGATACCTCCTGGTTGAAGTAAATAAATGGTAAAAAAAGAACTGCTGGAAGAAATCTTTAAAGGTTAGTCGGTTTTATGTCAGTATGACATCACTGGGAATCAAGAAAGAAATGGAACGCCAGTGACACACGCAAAAGGACAATAATTCAGGTTGTGTCATCCCTAGCAGATCCAGCGCGAGGTCACTTTCCATACATCACTGCACATGCGCAGTCCCTTCCACAGACTGTCACTGAATGAACAACAACTACTGCAAGACCAGGATGATCAGTAGAGCAGAGTGTGTCTAATTCATCTCATTTTATTTTCTCACTGGTAAATTTACTCTTCTGGGAAATTTCAACCAGGGAAGAGGAATTTGCAAAAGCATCCCAGATTTCTCTTGGTGTTGAGTTTGCTTCACTCTAATGCTGAATGTTTAGAAAAGTAAACCTTATTCAAAAGTTCTTCACAATCTGTTGATCAGAACCTTGAATGGCGCTTCCTACGACAGTGTCTGGAAGAAAAACAAGTAAGTGCTGCGCCGAAGTTTCCTCGGCGCAATCGAGTTTTCTATATCGCGTTTCAATGCTGTGCGAAACTCTCAGCCGCGGCCCACGAAACTTTCAGCGTGGACTGTGTTGTTGGCACCAAAAGCTGTGCCAGACGCACGATCACGGCTAACTTTAACCTTCAATGAAGTAAAAACTACTGAGGCTACAAGACTGCAATTTGGACTGTTTGATAACTGGAGCGTGGATGATCAACAAACCAATTTGCAGCCCTCTAGCCTCAGTAGTTTTTAAGATCCGGTGGCGGACGGACAGACGAAAAGCCATCTCATTAGTTTTCTTTTACAGAACACTAAAATGGCTGTTTCGAATCCGAATCAGTGAAAATCCTTCTTGAATGAATCGCATATTCAACGCTTTGCAATAACAACCCTACATGAGATATCTCAGAAGCAGACATTTCACGGTAAGGGAAAAGGTGAGAACTGCCTACCGTCTAGAATAACATTGTGAAATTGTTAATCTTGACGATTTTATTTGTCCATTTATATTGACATTAATATTTATTTATTTACTTTTTTTTTTTGCTTAAAGGGCGAGAAACTTTAGTTCTGAAAACAGTTTTATGACAAATATCCCCTTCATGTTACTGAGAGGATTAATAGGAGGAAGAACTTTATCTGTTTATCTCTTCATCTTATTATCTGTTGCCATCTTCTTAGGAAGCCGTTATTGATATAAGGCATAAAAATAATTTTTTTTAATAGGAACTGGGCCTCTGACATGCAATTTCTGTAAACATTATTTATGCTTTCAACCCTTTTTTTTTAAATTGAATATCATGTATATAAAGAACGGACGGATCGTCAATAAAAGTAAAATAATGAAGTGTACATTGCTTTTCTATATGTTTTTATTGATTCTGCTTTTTTCTCTGTATTTTTCTGAATATTATCAGCCGTCCAATGAAAACGAAGGAGTACAAATTGTGCCCTAACGTATACCATAACATCAGGTCCAATGCCATAATTTTGCATAAGACATACAATTTCGGTTGGTCGCCATGGCAACGCTACCACATGGACTCTCTCTGTTCCACACAGATACACACACACTGATATCTCTCTCTCTCTCTCTCTCTCTCTCTCTCTCTCTCTCTCTCTCTCTTTACAGACATTATTTATTAAATTGTTAATTTTCTTTCAAAAACTGATATCTTTTTTTTCCACCTATTTCATATCACCCTTTGTAAATTCTTTCAAATGAAAATGATATTCTTTGGAAGCTTGAATTTAAAGTCTTTGGCCCTTGTAAGTTTGTTCACTATGGATATGAGTTTATTTTCTGAATAATAATAATAATAATAATAATAATAATAATAATAATAATAATAATAATAATACTTAGGAAGCAGACCCTCTCTCAAGCATACTTTATTAAAAGTGACGGCTACCTCGGCAACGTTACGCTTGTAGAGATTCTTCTATAATTTTCGAATAGCGCCTATGAATTATCAAATACAGGGTCAAGATCGGTGCTTATATTTCAACTTATACAGATAAACTATGACATCATGGTCATCAAAGTCATTCTCTCTCTCTCTCTCTCTCTCAAAAGTGTGTTCTCGGCCGTGAATGACTTTGATGACTATGATATCATAGTTTATCTGTATAAGATGAAATATAACCACCGATCTTGAACCTGTATTTGATAAAGACCTTCATAGGTGCTCTACTAGCCTGTTTAAGTAGTACGGAAAAAGCCGCTATTCGAAAAATAAAGAATCTTTACAAGCGTAACGCTGCCGAGGGAGCCATCACTTATAATAATAATAATAATAATAATAATAATAATAATAATATATCTGAGATTTATTTGGCGTCACATATTCCGTGATGGAACATCTCACTTCCCAAATGGAGCCATTTATTCAACACCAGAAACATCAATGATTGTCATGACCACGTATCAACCAATGTATCTTTTCTTTAGCTCAGCCTTTTCAAGAAACTCTTACAAAGGTTCTTTCCCTCCTCAGTTTTTCAATCATTGTCTTGTTTCTGTTACTCACACCTTTGGCTTTCCCCACACACCTTCCACACTTCTTATAGTTCCTCGTTGAACGAGTGGATTTCGCGCTCGGCTACCAATCAGGTGGTCCAATGTTCGATTCTCGGCCCGGCCAACGCGGAATCAGAGGAATTTATTTCTGGTGATAGAAATTCGTTTCTCGATATAATGTGGTTCGGATCCCACAATTAGCTGTGGGTCCCGTTGCTAGGTGACCAATTGGTTCCTGGCCACGTAAAAATATCTAATCTTTCGGGGCCAGCCCTAGGAGAGCTGTTAATCAGCTCAGTGGTCTGGTTAGACTAAGATATACTCAACTTTTCCACACTTCTTGGGTGGCTGATACACAAGCCTTTATTTCTCAGTTTTTCAAGAAGATGGCGTTGCTTGGTGGCAGGTATCTACTGTTGGTCACTTCTGAGGCTTATGTCCTCTCTTTTATCATATCGTTCTCTCCCTCTAACCCTTGAGTTTGACTGCTCCTGTCTCAAAGTCATCTTTTCTAGAGCGATATGGCTGCATCATTCCCGGCCACTTCTTCTAACGCTGCACCAGAGTCAAGGAATAACTGTACCTAAGTACTTTAAGGGAAAACATTTTCTCATGCCAAGATATCATTACATCTTGATTTTGTCTCTCTTCTATCATGATGGATCTATGATTATACAAATATTCTTTACCTATAAGGTGCACAGTGCTCTCGTATCCAAGCAAACTGGTAGTACTTAATCTAGCCCCGATTTTCAATCCTAAATGATTCCTTAAGAGTTTGCAGATGTGCAGATTCCACGAGTTTATCCGTTCTTTTAATCCTAACTGGGAACTTTAGGGGTTAATTTTTATCTTTGAAACTCGTCCTTGTTCAGCCTACCTCAATAACTTTAAAACTCCAAAGAAAAGCATTGTTATGGAATATAATTTATGTAGTGATAACACTACATAAATTATATTCCATAACAATGCCTTTATCTAATATTAAAAAAAGATGGTGATACTAGTGGGTACTACCCTGGACGTTCGCATAAAACTTATAGGAAGAGGCTGCCAGCCCCATGCATTTCATTACCTCGTCTTTCTACAAAGTTCCCATTTCACTGCCTACGGCATTCTCATCCAGCTGTCCAATCCCAAGCGCTCTCGCTATACAAACAAGTATGTATTGAAATCAAGAGTAGGCAGCAAGGTACCGGCTCATTATCACTGATTTGTAAAGTGAAACGTATTAGAAACGAAAATGGAGAAGTACATTCCATAGAACGTTTCTATGCAACACGTGAACCAAGTATCCAGTAGGTTCTAATAATAATAATAATAATAATAATAATAATAATAATAATAATAATAATAATAACAACAACAACATATTCTGAGACCATACTTCCCTTTAATCAGTTTATACGCTTTGAGAAATTCCAACAATTATCGACGAGGGAAACGAAATAACCAAAAATCAATGACTTGTTGAATAAAACCTCGCAATCTCACATCAACCGTTTCAAAAATGTGAAACGTAAACAACAGTACTCTGATATACAGCACATCCAAAATACAGTCGGTTTATTTAGATTAATGTGAAGAAATGTATATAAAATAGTCAAAAAGCCATTTTCACTTGAAAACATTAGAAAATAAGCAGTCATGATATTATCAATGAAGCATAAATTATATTTTATTTTACAGAGTTCTGTATTTCACATTACAGAAAGTTTTGTATTTTATGTTTACTGAAAGTTCTGCATATTTCTATGACAGAAAACTTACGTATGTCAGCAATATACTTCCTCAGTTAATAACCCATTATCTAGAGATGTATAAGCATCTGAATTGGAAGTTATAATTTGTAATGTATAAATGTTAAGTCACATTCCTATAATTTTGGAAGTCGAGATACCTTCTGTACATTAATAACAGGTACAAATTTACAGACCCACACTTATCTGATCATACGTTGGCCCTATCCCGCAAAACGACTCTAGGAATTTTACTGTATTCCAAGAATATTCGGCTACTTAAACGGGAACACTATCAGTTCATTGCTGAATTAACATTTGGATACAAATTACTTCTGTGACTGAAATTTCCACTTAAGTAAATCCATAAATTACAGCCATTTCGTGAAGTAAATCAATCAACCTGTTATGTAATATGACAAGAAAAGTAGATGCAAGCGACCTACTTTCTATTCAAGAGTCTGAGAGAAAAAAAAAAACTATATTTGGATTCATAGCGAATAAACGCCAACCTTGGTATCGGTTATCTATAGAAGTCCAAAAACCCGACCATTAAAGTTGCTGTAGGGATATAAAAAAGGTTGTAAAAAATGATGAGGAAGGGAAAGTCACCCTAACTGGCTGGTATTACATTTTAACGTCTCAGAATGTGCTATAAACATTACTATAGAATACCAGTTTCACCCTTTAACGTCTCCGGAGGTGCTATAAACATTACTCGAGAATATCAGTTTTACCAAGTTAATGATCCTCCTTTCCCGCTCCCTTTTTTTCAATGTGCTGTTCAACCTCTCTAACTAGAACTTCCAGAGTTTGGTCAGTTCTACTTTTAGATCCTTGTACTTCATTCATCTCCTTTATTTTCTGGGTCTCTTGATCTCGCTGTTCAACCACTCCAACACCCTCTTTTCGATATCTTCAGCGTTGACTGTACGAAACTGCCCAGTGCTTGGCTTAGAAGCCCAAATTTCATAAAAAATTAAAAAAAACCATGTTAGCAAATTTTAATAGGACTAATAACAACAACGTCAATGCTATAATGAGCAAAAAAACAGGAAGGAGCAACAAATAAAAAAAAAGAAATGAGCACAAAACCGGAATTAGCAAAAAACAGGAATGAGCTAATAACAAGAATGAGCAAAAAAAGAAATTAGCAAAAAATAGGAATGAGCAAAAAAAGAAATGAGCAAAAAACAGAAATGAGCAAAAACAGAAATGAGCATAAACAGGAATGAGTAAAAAATCAAGAATGAGCAAAAAACTGGAATGAGCAAAAACAGGAATGAGCAAAAATCAAAAACAGGAATGAGCAAAAAAAGAAATGAGCAACAACAGAAATGAGCATAAATAGGAATGAGCAAAAAAAAACAGGAATGAGCAAAAAACAGGAATGAGCAAAACAAAACAGGAATGAGCAAAACAAAAAACAGGAATGAGCAAAACAAAACAGGAATGAGCAAAAAAACAGGAAGCGTCACCTCACCCGGCGCTCCTCCTTGACCTTTAACAACCCGGTAACAATCTTGACCTGGGTTTATTGTATCGTAATCATCGGCAAATGACAGGGCGAGAGGTTGCCATGGCGGCGAACGCCACCTAACTGGTATGAAGAACCTGTAATGATGTTGTCAATAATCGATACTGGGGATATTCACTGCCGAGTGCTTTTGCTGCCTCTTCACAGGGAACAAAAGAGTAATTATGACTCGAGGCCCAATCAACACTCGAGCACCGTGTCACATAAAATGTCCCCGTCTAAGAATATCGTATTTACGACATGGCGACCTATTTCAGATTTGTTTTTGCCTCGCGCGCCGCTACGCAGGTGTGTTCCCCGGTGCTTGAGCACGCGCGCGCGAACACTCATATTATACATACGCACACACATGTATGTATATGTATGTATGTATGTATGTGTATATATAAATATGTGTGTATGTGTGTGTGTGTACTTTACGAACTTTTTCCCTTAGTGAAAGTATTTTGAAATGTGGTCGCCGGTGTCCTCTGTGAAACTCCGCCACTCATTTGTGTTCCCTTTACTTTATCCTTAACAAATCTCCTCTCAATTGTAGCCTCTCGTCTACCGGTTCTCACTGAGTAGGTTACAGTCTTCCAACTTGACTGGTGCCCACAGAAGTCCAACTGAACATCCCCCACTTACTACCCTCAACGTGTTGGATACAAAAAAAAAAAAAAAAAAAAAAAAAAAGTGCACTTCATCATTACCCCATTTACATACTGAACCTACGTCCTTTCCCTTATGACATTATTTCACTGCCTATCTAACGCTCACTATTCTTATTGAAGATTTATTCGCAAATCGACAAAGTCTTTTCAATACGGTTTCACTGTCTTGACATGATTCAAGTCAGTTTAGTAATATTGTCGTGCAGGACTTAGCCTACTTTCATATGTAATTTCAGTCAATTCGATTTGCAAATCATAGTCACTTTACTTGTTTAATCTGCCTTTTATAGTCCCACAAATCCCAACTTCAATTTAAATCGGCATTGGATAATCGTAAATATATGAAATATTCAACCATTAATCCTTTCGACATCTAATTATTTCGTCCCTTTGTGCATATACTGTCCTCTTTTTCGAGTCCCATTTTTCTAGTTATATTAACATAAGGTATAAAAGAAGATCGAATCTACAAAGGCGAAAAAATAAAACAAAGTATATATATAAAAAACAGTATTAAAACCTACAGAATTTTCGAGGCCTATCACTTTTATCTTAATAAACGCTAAACGCATCCTGATGTTAAAGGCCGAGAAGTAAATATAAAGCCCTAATTTCGAGAATATGATAAAACAATAAACAAAAAATCCAGAATTCTCCTTAACACAAATCAACTGAGCGATAGTTCCTCGCTGGAAGAGTGGTTTTCGCGCCCGGCTGCCAATCCGGTGGTCCGAAGTTCGATGACTTTTATATCGTAATAAACGCTAAGCATCCTGATGTCAAAGGCCGAGTAGTTAGTAAAAAAAACCCACTTTCGAGAATCTGATAAAACAATAAACAACAAATCCAGAATTCTCCTTAACGCAAATAAACCGAGCTATGTCTACCACTTTAGAAAATGTGAAGTAAAAAGCTTGTTGACCTCAAATTTTGTGGTACACCCGGCTAATGAGAAGGCCATGATCTGAGTAATACTTCTGTCTAACAACCCGTCCTCTCCTTAGACTGAGGGACGGAGAGGAATGGAATTGGAAAAAATATTCTCTGAATGCATCTCACACTTGCTCTTTATTAAAATAAACATAAATCATTTAAACAACGTTCATGACAGACCAAACGGAACACCTTAAAGCTTGAATTTCAAGTTAATGGCCCTTGTAGGCTTGTTCCATGTGAATAAGAGTTTATACGATGATAATAATAATAATAATAATAATAATAATAATAATAATAATAATAATAATAATAATAATAATAAATATGAAACACCAATTCCAGTTACAATAACCCAAGGATATGACCCATTTTTTTTTATACGGTCGAATGAGTATGCTAACGCTACAAGCTATAGAAATGACGATAATAATCAAGATAAACTTACAATGTTAAGTCTGAATCAAAGGATGTTTTATCAGAGGAATGACGGTAAAAATAAAACAACGACCGCCTTCTTGCGAGCAAAGCAAGCAGGAATTATCTCGAAGACTGGAGGATTACTCTAACAGCTTCAGAACGAGACTGAGATCGGACGAAAAGAACTCTGACAGTCAATCTCACACGAATATTAATATATATTATATATATATATATATCATATATATATATATATATATATATATATATATATATAATATATTAATAGGAAACAAGTAAAAAATGCGCCGACGTTTCTTTGGGGAAACCAAGTTTTCTATACAGCGTATAATGCTGTATGAATAATGCTGTATGGAACTCTCAGCCTAGGCCCATGATACCTTCAACCACGGCCCGGTGGTGGCCTGTGTTGGTGGCACCTATAGCGGTGCCAGACGCAGGATTATGGCTAACTTCAACATTAGATAAAAAAATGCTACCGAGGCTAGAGGGTTGCAATTTAGTTAGATGATTCCAGGGTGCATGATCAATAAACCCATTTGCAGCCCTCCAGCCTCAGTAGCTTTTAAGACAGTGGGGGGGGGGGGGGGTGGGGGGGGGGGGGGGCAAAAAGTGCGGACGGAAAGTTACTAAAACTATTAACATAACGTACGATAAGATCCTTGTCAATAAATCTCATGAACTTAAAAAAAAAAAAAAAAAAATCTTCACCTCAGTTCTTCATCCCAATTTTGAGGAAATGTTCAACAGGAGATGAAAGTCAATCCATTAAAATTTACTCGAATAAAGTAGTAACATTACCCATGGAAATCTCATCAAAATAAGGTATGACAGGAGACAGAGTTTTTAACGGTGAAAAAAAAAGTATATTAAAAAATTATTAACAAGACCTACAAAATTTTCGAGGCCTATCACTTTTTATTTTTATTTTTTCTTTATTTTAGAAATAAGAGCTATCCACTTCAGAAAGCGGTATACAAACATTATTAACAAGACTTACAAAATTTTCGTGGCCTCTCACTTTCTTTTTTCATAAATAAGAGCTATCCAATTCAGAGAGCCAAGGAGGTCGGAGGAAACGAACTTCGCCAATCTTGCGAAAAAATGGTAAAAAAAAAAAAATGACTATCAATATGAAAAAAAGCAAGTGAACCTCATCCATCCAATTTCACAAGAAAAAGGAAAACCATTAAAGTGTTTTCCTTGCCTGAGAAGATGTTATCCATGAATCAAGGGGCTCTTAGACCTCCTCTCTCCCACCTGTCAGTTTCCCGTTGAAGAGTTATCCATCTGGGAGCCATCTGGAAGCTATCTCGATCGGGTTATCTGACGGTAAATTCTCGCTATTTTCGGATGCTGTTGCTCTATTTCGCTCCATTTACATGTCATAAGAGGACGAACGGCGGATCGATAGTTGCCCGGATACACTAACGCGCTCTCTCTCTCTCTCTCTCTCTCTCTCTCTCTCTCTCTCTCTCTACGACAGAGTAAACATTACAGCACTCTAAAACACAGAACTCTGATGCTTATATCAAAGTCATACATATGAATAACTTTAAATGTATTTTTGAAGCATGCTTCCGTAAAATGACTTAGAGAGGGCTTCCGATGGACTCCCTGAGGACCTTCAACTGCGTAGTGTTCTTCGAAGTCTCATCAAAAGCAAAATAAACGAAATTTCTCTCTTGGAGCAAAACATCTATCAACTCTTGACTCCCCTACTTGAATATGCATAACTTGAATGAATCTCATTGGGGAAAAAACTCCTCTGAATATTCATGGGTTAAGGTCAATAAGAGGACACGAGATCTAAGAAATAAAAAAAAAACTAAGAGCAAAAATGAAAAAGCTAAACCGAACTTAAAAGTGCTGTTAGTCTACGGAAAATATAAGTCCGAAGATCATTTAGGCTTAACACAAATGAGTTTCACCGGCCACAAAGTTCCCTGCTCTGAATATTTATGGACAAGGTCGTTAACAGGTCACCAGAATTATCAAGGGAAAAAAAATGAAAAAAAGCAGTAAATGACGCCAAAAAGAAAGCCCTAAAATTACTGTTAATATAGAAGGATTATAATTCCAAAGACGGCTGAGGCTTAAATGCTCTCGCTGAGGATGCTCCTGATGAATATTTATGGAGAAGGTCAATAAACAGCCTCAAGATCTAAAAGACAAAAAACCGATGAAAAAAAACAGAGCGGAAGAACCCAAACAAACAGGAAGGAAAGCCCCAAAGAGAAGAGGCAAAGAGAGCCGTTCGTCAGCGGGGGAATATAATTCCAAAAATCATTAAAGCTTTGTCTCCTTGACTCGGAAACTTAAATTCCGCCGAGATTGTCTCCTCCGTCTCCCCTCATGGTTACAAAATGAACAGCCGAAGTTTGAACGGCCTCCCGACTGAGAGCTAAATGGAAATAGGGAGAAATTTCAATAAAGAAGGCACGAGGGGAACACTAATTAAAAAATTTCGGTAGAGGACGCCCTCCCAACCACCCCCTCCTCAACCCACCAACCCCCCCAAAAATTACCTATTCACTAATTCTTTGTCCCATCGCCCAACCCCCGTCTCTCTCTCTCTCTCTCTCTCTCTCTCTCTCCTCTCTTTTCTTTCTCTCCTTTCATTCGTTCACCCCGGTGAGGAAGAATTATTTTTTTCCTCCTCATTTTTCCGTCTCTGCCTTTTTCCCTTCAGGAAGGTAGGTAGTGTAGCAAAAAACGGGGAGACAAGGGAAACACATTTGGGTCTAATTCAACAGGAATAAAAGTAAGGTAGATAAAAGTATAATGAAAGATTAAGTTATCAAGGATTCATTTATACATCTACTCTGCATAGTGAGCTGAAATGTGATACCTTTGTATTACAAAATGGGGAAAAGTTGGCCACCAGCAGTTTTTTAAAGCAGTGTGAAAGTGGGACACGATAATGCAAGTTTACATGAGATCTGTTTCATTCCAATATACTAAATAAAAGGAATGCGAATAAGACAAAAATAACATATGTATCTATGAGTTAGGCCGCATAAAAATGCTAAATTGCCTCCTCTCTCTCTCTCTCCTCTCTCTCATCTCCCTCATCATCTCTCTCCTCTTCTCTCTCTCTCTCTATATATATCTATATATATATATGATATATATATATACTATCTATATATATATATATATCTAATATATATATAGATATATATATATTATCTATATATATATATATATATACACGTGCACACACACACATACACACACTGTCCAGAAAACGTACACACCGCCACACATTCAACTTCCGTTGTATGGCAAAATTTCAGAGTGAAGATAGTTCATGGTACATGAGATATGCAGGTATTCAAGTTTTCTTAGAACGCAGGAATTTTCTGTTAAATTTAGCAGAGATGAGTTTTATGTCAATAAATATTCTCGCTTGCAGAGTAAGGATTAAGCTAGTCACTTTCAGCAAACTATTTCAGGAAAAATACGCAAGTACCCATTTTCTTCTCACTGGAGTTCCTGCTATCTTCATCTGAGAAACACTCACCTACAATGAATTCATTTTTTGAACGTTCTAACACTGTCGTGTCATACCTTAGACCGAATACTTCAGAAAAGAGACGAGATTTAACTGAAGCTCACTAGTAGAAACGAATAACATCCTAATCAGGATTAGAAAAAAAAAACCGTACACAAGTATTTTGTACAGATCTTTAAACATTATAAATCTCTCATTTGCGTAATATGTGATGAAACAGACATGTCCATTTCAACGTTGCAAAATGACAGCATCCATGGCCTCGCAGTCCTGTGCCAGCAGTGAATCTGGAGTAAAAGAGGCGCAGTTTTATGTAAAAGCAAAAGTTGCCGCATTTTCCTCTAATGGGGCGTCACAGAAAGTTCAGCGACTCTGACTTTTGCATCATGAGAGCAAATATTCGCGCTCGTTTATCAGACTGAAACTGAAGAAATTCGTGCGTCTGGAAGCATGCATGTGTATTATTACTAACACCATTATAATGAACATACAATTTATGAAGAATAATGTCTAGTGGACCATAGGCTTGTTAAGGTAATTCTTACTGAGCAGCTATGTAAACAACCCAAGACTACAGTAAAATTCAAATGAAAACAAGGAGAAATAAATTAACTAATACAGAGACATCACACACACACACACACACACACACACACACACACACACACACACACATACAGGGTGTCCATAAAGTCCCAGTACCATTCTGAACAATAAAGAGATGTAATGATACTGGGACTTTATGGACTCCCTGTATATTATATATATATATATATATATATATATATATATATATATATATATATATATATATATATATATATATATTATACACAGTATGTGTTTAGACACAAAAAGCATATGATTTGAAGTGAGATATGTTTTATTCCCATAGCAGAGCAATCAATTTAAGATCACCAAAATCCATGACACTAACATGAAAATTAAAGTTTTGGTACTGGGTTGTATGATACTGTGGACCCTCAAACCCCCATTGAAGAGAGTAAATCTAACCAACTCATGTTCTAGGCGACAAAGCTTTTGTAAAACAGCCAACCCGGAAATCATCTGACGCCCATTTAAATTGTTTAAAAAAAGAAATGCATTATTTTGGGTGACTCAGTCTATAAATGTCAGATCCATACATGTTTAAGGAATTGCGACTAAGACTACCATCCTTGTTTGTTTGTATGGTCTTTTTACGTTGCATAGACCCAGTGGTTATTCAGCAACGGGACCAACGGCTTTACGTGACTTCCGAACCACGTGGAGAGTGAACTTCTATCACCAGAAATACACATCTCTGACGCCTCAATGGAATGCCCGAGAATCGAACTCGCGGCCACAGAGGTGGCAGGCCAAGACCATACCGATCACGCCACTGAGGCGTTGCCATCCTTGTTGATTTGGGAAGCTTAAGGGCATATTGTTCTAGCTTTATGTATTCATATGTATGCACAAACGCTATGGTGTTCCAAACCTTGAAATAGTTTGGTGTCAATTGAAAAAAAAAAAAAAGGTCTCCAGAAAAAATACAAAATCATACTTTAACTACCAATATTGGAAATGTCTCTGAATTACTATCACAGTTAGCAAACTCTTTAGCTTCTCCTTTCCTGGTTATTGCGAGTATTTAATAGACAGAAGTTATATGATCAAATTCTGAAATACCTCCCTTTCTCTTCTCCCTGCTTTGAAACATCTAACATGTCCGTGACACAACAATCATCGGAGAAAAAGCCTCATTATAAGCCCATCAGAGATGACAAGAAGTCGATGCAAACCTGCACCGGCCGCATAATTCACCCAGCGAAGGCCATTATGGGGGAAAGCTCTTCAATATATCTCATTAGAATTTTGAATAATAATGCCACTCCATAATCGCTTTAGGTCGACCGAGACTCTCCAGCAGTAAATATGATAGGCTTTAATAGTCCGCGGGCAAGAGCTGTCTACTTTTCTGATTTTCCTTAAATGAATGATTAAAAGCTTCGCAAAAGCGTTTCCCGATTAACTAATCGCCTGGAATTTTGCGTGGCACTCTGACAGACATTTTTCATTATTACAAACGATGCATTCAAAGGCACAGACTGAACCCCTGAGCAACTCGCTAAAATAATTTCACCAATAGGTAATTTCGCTATCCTATATGTACTGGATTTTAGGCCGCCATCGTTATTTTACTGATGGTATCTTTCGTCGTTATTCTTCTTTTAAAATATATTCTGTCATTATCCCTCTCGGCTAATCAGCAAAGCCATTTTCTTTCTGCTGCTCTTAATATCTGGCGCCTCTCTTTCCACCTAAAACAAACATTTTATTTACCTTATAAAACCTCCAGAATCTCCAAAATGTTTTTAAAAAATCGACATTGATTTACCCCTTGAACAGATTCTTACTTGATCCATTATACCCTGTATGACTTTAACTGATTGGGCAAAAGCAGAAAACGAAAATAATTACATATAATCCAAAATTAAAGTTCATTTCTTTTCCCATTAGAGGAAGCAAAAAGGTCACCTTTTTCTTACAACAGGTTACGAGTCCCAAGGATGATCGTGCGTTGGATTAACCCTCCAGACTCATAAATTAACTGAAATCTACAGCAAACCTTAGGCTCTGTTATATAATTTGTATATAAAAAAAATCAGCAATAAAGCCAAGCACGGGTGCATTTTCAGCTATTCAGTGCTTAAGACAGCGAAAAGAGGGAGTTGAAGAGGTTGGACAGCAATACCGTAAACAGGCAACGGAATGGAGGTGAAGTCTAATTTAGACTTAAAAACGGGCGGAGTTAGGGGCCGAAGGACGCTGCAAACAACCTTTAGTAATACCTACAGTGCCACTGACGGCACTAACGCCCCTCAGAGACAACGGGTCGTTGAATTGAATACAGTATTTAGGCAAAAGGCCAAGCACTGGGACCTATTGAGAGAACGGAAGAAGTTTGAAGGTGTAAAAGAGGAAAACTTCGCAGTTGAACTATAAATCAATTGTTAGGAGAGGGTGGAACGTAAGATGGAAGAAAGAGAATATGAAAGGAGGTACGGTAAAAGTAATGAAAGGGGTGGCTGCTAGGGGCCGAAGGCACGCTGCAAAGAACCTTCAGTAATGTCTACAGTGCACCACATGAGGGTGCACTGACAGCACTAACACCCCTTCAGAGACAAAGGGTCGTAAGGGTGCCGGGAACCAAACAGAGGAAATAAGGAGCATCCAGTATTCCTCCACTGGAATCACTTTTCTGTCTCAACTCTGACGTTTGACGTTTTGCCTAAAGAGACAGGAATAGCTGTCGAAGAGGTGAGACCGACGCCATTAAATTTGAACGCATGACATTTGACTTTAAGATTCCCAGTTACCAAGGTGCGAAGGCCGATGTCTCCGTATCCATAAACTGCGACGCACTGATTGATTGATTTACTGATCTGGTCTAAAAGACAAGCGGCGCTTTAACATTCATTGCTATCGACATAGCAAATAAAAGCCTCACTAGTAAAATGCGTTCACAAAGTATTCTAACCAAAAAAAATTTAATTTACCAACAAACACTCCCATTACAATTTCATATAAGAGGGCAATAAAACAAAACTATGAAAAGAAAATACTGATATAAAGTAAAAATAACGGATCCTTTTCTATTATTTAATGATACAATACCCATTGCCTTTCATAGATATAAAGAAAAACAACGGATTCTTTTTTAACTGTTAATAATACTATAACCCCTGGTGTCTTTCCAGGTATCAGGACAAGTATTTTTGTAAAAATAAAGACTGTCTTCCACTTCTGATGTTACCCTGTCAGTGTTTCTTTCAGGAAGACATTCTAAATCTTATCCATTTTGGTTTGCTGTAATTGGTATATAAAATTAATGCCAAAAGCCAAGCGTTGTGGCCAATGAGGTCATCCAGCGCTGACAGTAAATAGGTCTGAAAGGTGTAACATGAGGAAAACTTCACAGTTGCACTGAAATCATTGGTAGAAGAGGGTGGAATGTAAGAGTGATTAGACATGATCGGAACGGAGGTACAGTAAGAGGAATGAAAGGGGTTGCAGCTACGTAGGGGCCGAACGGACGCAGCAAAGAAGCTAAGCAATGCCTACAGTTCACCGCGGGAGGTGAACTTACGGCACTACCTCCTACAGGGATTTTGTTTATTGTAAAACTTTATATGAAACTACTTCATCCGATTATTCTTTTTTCACCTGGATTTACTAACGAATTCACTATTCTAAATTAAATATATATTTCTTTTAACAGCAACATCAAATTGAACACCAGAATATCATCATCTCTACACTGAGTCTAGAAATATCTACTCTATAAAGGTAATATGAAGCCACGATAATTGGTAAATTATTCAAGGCAATGTAGGGCTGTTTTTGTATGAAATATAACATTAAAGTTCAAAGTAACAATTTGTTCAGTATTTACGTTGGAGTTTTCAAGAATCGACAGGAAATATAGAAATTATTATTCTCGTAGATGCCAGAAAGTCTACAACATGTTTTCACGTTCATGTGAAAGAAACGCATGATCAGAACAAGTAAAAACAAAATCCAGTTCTCAAGACAACTTAGCAAAGAACCTGATATAGCACGTTTTGGTTGAACAAAGCCGAGAAAGGGGGCAAGTAAAATATACTGAAATACTGACTCTGATGGTTTCAGCTATAGTTTTGTTATCTGTTTCCGCCTGCGCAAAACCGCTGGAACCTGTTGTAAGCATATTTATAGATGTATATGTATATGTGCATATATATTATATATATATATATATATATATATATATACACACATATATGTCTAAGAATTTCGTTGGATAGAGAACAGATATATATATATATATATATATATATATATATATATATATATATATATATATATATATATGTCTATGAATTTCGTTGGATAGAGAACAGATATATATATATATATATATATATATATATATATATATATATATATATATATATATATAATGTATATATATATATATCTAATGAAAAACTAACTTAAAGAATAGAGGACTTATTTATCATAAAAGAGGATGCAGTCAAAAGGTGGTGACATATTCGCTAGAGATAAAACTAATTCTATGCTTCCTACCTGTAATTTCAATAGGTAGTGCAGACCCAAAGAGGAGAATATGAAAAACTTATATCAATGCCCTGTAACTTGAACAAATCATTAGAAAAACGGTTAAAATTTTTTCCTAATATTAAAAATGCAGGCAATGGCAGGGCATCCTTTTAAAAACGTCGCACGCACAGTTGCCAATGTTTAATGCGGCCATTTTTCAAAAACATTTTTGTCTTACTGACAGGATGCGACTCAATTCACTCGAATAATTCAGCGCCCGCCCACGTGCTAATCTGCAACAGAAAATAAAAACCGGGCAAAAGAAATTCGCTTAGAGTATAATGGTTTTAATTCGTTTTGCAAATAGACAATACCGATGATAAAATAATGTCCCTTATAAGAAAAGAGAAAACGTAATGCATTATGAAACTCTGAGTTGGGCTTTTCTATCGAAACTCAGCCTTAAAAAATTGATATCATATCAGACATATTTCCAAGTATTATTGGAGAACCTGGCATGACGCTGCCTGGATATCACAGTTGCAGTCAGAACCCCTCTCTGTGACGTAACAACAGCGTCAATGATGCACAAGTGAAGTTAAAATTAGCCTGACTGCCCCAAAAGGTGGAAGGCGCATTCGCCCCCTACCCCTACTTCCCCCCCCCCCCCCACAACATTCAGGCTGAAAAATGGCTAAATACTTATATGGAATATTTATTTTGACGAACTTCCAAGTAAGAAAGTGGCGTGCGGATAATAAGCAACGACATAAAATTAAAGGTGAAAACATCCTGATAGAGCATGAGGTCAAAACAGTTTTTAGATGCTTCTTACTTAAGCAATTGCCATCGGCAAGGACGATCTCATCTCACAGAGAGTTACGAAAACATGAGACGAAATGAAGAGTGAATCATTCATTTTTCGATTATTATACAATACGATTCTCTGCGCAAAATGAGACGTGAAGTCCCAACATATTATTGATTAAATTTAATAAGAACAACAAACGTATTTATATAGAGGAAAGGTAAGCTTAGTAATGAGTTACTGCCCACAAGCAATTCAACTTGTACTTATTTATTTCTCTTTTTTCTATGCTTGATTCCCAAGTCAGTGGCCCTGTAGGCTTGTTTCATATGAATGGGGTCTACCTTCTGAATAATAATATAATAATAATATATAATATAATAATAATAATCATAATAATAATAATAATAAGATAATAAATAATAATAATAATAATAATATAATTAATGGGATAGGAAATCCACAGTAGTATACCTCTTTAATTTTGTTATTTAAATATATAACAAACTAAAACAAGCATACTACTGTGGATTTCCTTTCTCATTTTACTGATTCGTGTGATTATGAGTTTTCTTTGAATAATAATAATAATAATAATAATAATAATAATAATAAAATAATAATAATAAAATAATAAATAAAATAAATAATAATAATAATAACAATAATGATAATAAAATGAACTAAGGAACCTCCGTAACGAGGCTATAATATTGACAATTAAAAGCGACAGTAGTGTTAAGAATATATTTTTGTACAATGTTAAAAATTACTAGGAGAGACTTTCGGATACTGCTCCGTATCAGTAGGACTGAAGAGTGATACGGAGCAGTATTCGAAAGTCTCTCCTAGTAATTTTTCACATTTAAAAATATATTTCTAACACTACTGTGGCTTTTAATTGTCAATAATAATAATAGTAGAAGGGCAGATATACACAGGCACAGGAGATAAAAAGAGAGACCTGGGAGAAATGGTTTACTTAAAATACTTTACAACGGGACTGTGTCATAGAATCTCATCAACGGTCCTGCAAAGCCGTTCATAAATTTATGTTGCGAACGAAAGCCATCCCACCGGTGCAATTCTTGAAAGAAGTCCACGAAAGGAATAACATATATCAGTGCCAAGTTAAACTGCTCACCATTGCCAAGTCCCTGGAAAAATTCTCCTAAAAATGCGACGCGCGGAATGTCACCCAGTGACCCGTGGGATAGAATCCAAACATTTTAATCCCTTATAAGAGGTCGAAAATACGCAAATTTCCATCTGTACGTCGACTGAGTAGTATTTGGCATTTCCCTCCACGATTCTTGTGATGGGGTATATATTCTTTAAACGGCAAAAAAATGTTAAAAAAATATTAAACTCACTTCACCAGCAGAAAACATGAAAAATCCCCATTTCTATTGCAACCTTCTGAAAGTAGGCCACCCCCAACTGTAGCCTCGAGATGAAGTTAAAGTTCCGTAAGATAACGATTATGAATTGAAACAGCCACTATTTTCCCCTTCAGTGCCACCTGAAATGATAAAAAATGCCACATAACCTACCTCTTTTCAAACGTCAATGACTATTCACCGTAAAAATCGCCAACCAAGGAAAATAACTTCTAGAACACCTACAGAAATAGAAGGGTATTTAAATGCCTCTAGACGCATCAGGGGGAAATAGACGCACGATTAAGTTTTCCATCTCCTAAAAAGATGGACCAGAGATAGGCTGGAGTCGGGGAGGCATACATATGTTTGTTAGTGTGTGTGTGTGTGTGAGCGCGGGGCGTCTCCATCGATGGTTATCGAATGAAGAGAAAGGTCATAAGTCAGGCCGGGACACTGAACATCCACATTATCACGAATTATTCACGATAAACGTCTGCCAAGTTTCTTGGTACCGGGGGAACAAAGTAGGTCACCGGCTAGCATTCCAGATCACTTACTTACTATCACTTATATGAAAATGCATTGCGATTTCCTTGCTTTTATTTCCATTTTCCTCTCCAGTGAATACTTAATGAACACGAAGAAGCAACGAGTGTTTGTGATGCTTTGTAGTGTTTCTGCGAATAAGAACGATTTTATTTAATTCATAGTATACAGTACCAAACATTTCACACATATGGTGGAACTGCTTTTATTCATAAGGGTCTATAAAACCGGTTGCCAGACATTTCAGAATGTTTTCATTACGTACAATAACTGTCCAAAATTAGCTATGTTATGAGAAGGAAAATAAAAAAAAGAGGCAAAGGAAGTAGACTGTTGCACAATCCAGGTTTTAAAAACAAACAGAAGGACGTTGCCTTTTACTTAAATGTATATATATACACACACACACACATATATATATATATATATATATATATATATATATATATATATATATATATATATATATGTATGTATGCATATATATATATATATATATATATATATATATATATATATATATAGATATATACATTTATACCTTATATGTTGACGCATGGGACCCATTAGCCGTGACTAATACAGTCGTAGACATCTTATTACACACTAACTCCCAAAATTTCCTTCAGATAAAAACCCTGACAAATTCTTACAAAACAACTTGCAAATCTAAATCTGGAAACTGTGTATTCCCTGTTGAAAAAATATATATATAAAGTCTAAAGCAAGCTATTCATAAATAAAAAAAAGCCACCTGATACCATTATGTGCCTATTTTTAAGGCAAGTGAATTTTCGTATTTAGAAAATTACAAAAGCTTGCCACATAAGTTTGTGGGATGTCCAAAGTTCATACATTAAAGTATTCCCTTGTCTCCGATACCCCCTAACATTAACGAAAATTACTCTATAGAGGATAATATCTCTCTCTCTCTCTCTCTCTCTCTCTCTCTCTCTCTCTCTCTCCTCTCTCTCTCTGGCCTGAAGTTAATATGCTCTTCTCAGGTTGTCATAAACATTAGTTTTCTTTCTATTTTTGCTCAAGAATAATTTTCTCCGGTCCCAATCTTCAGATTTTCTCAGCAAGACCTGTGACCTACATATTACATCTAGATGTCATTTTTTTTTTTTTTTTTACATAATATTAGTTCCTTCGAGAAATTTTATCTTCAAAATGTGCTCTTTTATTTTTTGCCTGTTTAGAACAACGTAGGAAGTCTTTATTATTACTTTTGTACATAAATTATCGTTGAAAGTTCAACAAGAACCCTGTACCGCAAATTCCCGAGATTTACTATACTAGTATTGCACCAGCCCGGTTTGTTTGGCATGCCCCTGGTTAGATTAAAGTAAGTTGGGTTAGGTTAGGTTAGGTTAGTTCAAAGAATCTTCAGAGTAATTTGGGGTGTGGGACACATAATGAGATTATTTTCAAGAGAATTTTATGGTCCGTTTTTAAGATATAGCGCCCCGCTCTTTTCAAAGAAGGTACCGATACTCGGTTACAGTTTGGGAATATGCCCATATACCATCGTGTGCAAATCAAACCATTTATTACCATCAACTTCAACTCTCAATATATCTTTGCCTTTTTGGCGTTCCTTATCGTACTTTGAACGATTATTGCTCTCCAAAATAAGTTCCTTGGATTTCAACCCCGAACATTCCAATGAAGTCTTGATCAATGATGAGATCTCTCTCTTCCCCTACATTCCCAATGCCCCGATGATATTTAATGCTAAATAATCTTATAATCATTGTAGCAAGATATACCTTTCATATCGTTACTAACCTTAACTGTGATATTCACCTGACCTTAGCTATGCAAAGATACGAATTTTGACCCAAGAACCTCTCTCACTGACTTTCACCTTTACTTAAATTTTTCCTGACCCTCAAAGATTATCAAATAATTATAATGACTGTTACTATAAACACAACAACTATCATCACTCGACATCCATGTACTTTTTTTATTTATATTTTTTCAATGGCAAACTAAAAGTTTTCTCTAGCTTTCCACTGATGTCGTCAACTGTTGGTCAACATAATACTGTATGAGAATCCTCAGAGTAAAAGAATTCAGATAATGATGAAATAACAACTCTGACCACCACATTTTCCACAGACTTTGAAACTCCCTTTCTTCTAAAATCACTATAATACCAACAATCTCTTGGGAGGAAACTATAACTGCTCGTTATCTTTCATCATTCAGAACGATGTGCAAGGCATTATCAACATTCTTTACAATCGAAATGTTCTGATACGTAAGAGTTCAGTTATTTTCGAAAGATTTTTAATATAAACCTTATGAGGGATGCTTGATATATAAGGTCTCCAAGCCTAAACAACAAGTTTCAGACCAGATAGTATACCGGTACTGGTATCAGAGTGAAGGAGATATATTTCCCATTGCATTTAGTGTTCATATTTCAACTGATTCTCTATTTACTGCTACACTTTTTTTCTCAACGATCATTTTACTCATCCTGTCACCGAAAAAAATATTTTCTGCACGAACTCTTCAATGAACAACATCGCAAGAGGGATGTTTTCCTCATGAACAAGACAACAGGAGATGAATTTTGATTTACTCATAATGATCCTGAAAAAATATTGGATATCGTCACCCAAGTTTTCTGAGAGCAAGGAAATCCACAAACCATCAGCAAAGTTCTCCGAAATATGCAAATCAAAAACAAATCCTTCGTCAGAGAGAATCATGCTCGCATTTTTTTTTTATTGGTGGTGGTGGGGGGGGGGAGGGGGGGGGGGGGGGGGAAGGGGGGGGGGGGGGGGGGCGGGGGGAAAGGGGGGGGGGGGGGGGTGGGGGGGGGGGGGGGGGGGGGGGGGGGGGGGGGGGGGGGGGGGGGGATCGCGAGGGGGGTGTTCCAAAAGGAGTTATTCACACAATATCTGACACAGGGAATGATGATTAACTCGGATACGTATCATGGTTCTTGTACCTTGCAAAGACTCAAGCAGCGCATTCGCAGAGCAAAGTTTGAAAGAACATTTTC
>NC_087209.1:31946273-31993773 GCF_015104395.2 Macrobrachium nipponense | reverse complement strand
ACAGAAAACTAAAAAGCAAAAATTTTTCTATGGTCTGCCATAGTCAACAGAGATTAATATTTTCTCTCGTCTCTTCGAAGGAAAACTCATAAATAGCTTAACGTCGAAGGAAAACTCATAAATAGCTTAACGTAATATGTATCATACCAATATTTAATAAATTCAATTTTTATTTTCCAAATAAACCGAGCTGCTTGTGGGGAAAGCTCCGTTAGTTCAATAATTTCCTGTTATTACGTAGAACACGTTGAAGGCTAATCTCGGATTGCATTACCTTGGAAGACAAGACTTGAATGAGGTACGCAGACAGCGTTTCGTCTTTCACAAGCCGATTTGGGTGGGATTAAATCCACCTCCTACTCTACAGAATTATTCATGTATCAAGTATTAGATCGTATATTGAGTGAAAAATGTCATTTCATTACACTAAAATCCTATTTCACCCGTAAGCGCTACGTATTACATCTATTACACGCCTCTCCCTTCAATTACCTTACTTATGAAAAGTAAGCTTATATGTAACTTGCAAAAAGGATAAGAAGCCGGTTAACTTAAATCGTCGTTCTGCACTTGGCCCAAGATGGAAAATTCCTTGCAGTTAATATAAGTTTTTCATAATTTACGCAGTATTCAAAATTATGTAAAATTTATACTGAAAGCAAGGATTTTTCCCATCTTGGCCAAGTGCAGAACAACAACGACTTAACCACCTTAGAGTTCATATTTATCAAAAAAAGAATGACCCGTCCTTCAACACTCAATCGTCTTCTGTAAAATTGTTAACAGCGTAGTTTTGGCAAATGGTTTTCCTCCCTGTTTTTATCTATTTTTGTTAGTCTTGCTCTTTCTTTCTTATACGTAGGATGTTTTAAGAAGTTTATGAACTCTTTTTATTTATAATATGTTTGCCCTTGAAGATGGTGTTTAGTTTTAAATGTTTTTACTTCATAAAGAGCTGTTGCCATTGCATATAACCATAAATCAGTTATCAATATTCGCAAATTACATTTTTAGTCTTGAAAATGCGACTTGGAATTCGTCGCGAAACTTCGCCATTGAAAATAAACTGTTAACGGATGAGGATGCCTTTCCCTAATACTTCCTTCAGTGTACGTGTATGTATGTATGTATGTATGTAATGTAATGGTATGTATATTATATAATACGTAATATTTGGTACACACACTACACACACACACACACACATATATATATATATATATATATATATATATATATATATACATATATATATGCACTTTATAAATTGCTTTTACGGTACAAAAAACATCTAAATATACAAGTTCAAATTTATATATATATATATATATATATATATATATATGCACAAATATACAATTAATATATGCATATACATATACCTAATATAACCTATGTATATATATGCATAAACATAACAATAGCTACATATATATATATATATATATATATATATATAAATTATATATGTATATGCATATACCTATGATAAAACAAAAATACATAAACACATAACTTACCATATATATATATATATATATATATATATATATATATATATATATATATATATATAGATATATATAAGGCACCACGATGATCAATCACCATCTCCATACTGTCTGTTGAAAATACCAGAATCACAGTACTACCTGGAGGCAATGTGTACATCAGCTTATATAAACCTTAAATAAACATCCGCGGATAAAGAGGTTGTCTACCCCGCTTTGAAAAAGCCATCAGAATGCATAATATCTATGAATTTTTTTAATACATATAGAACGGATGTCTCGATGGTACTTTTTGTATTTTTATGTTCTTGTTTTGAATTGTTCTATATTTTAATGTTTAATAATTCTTTTCTTCTTAATGCAGTTCTTTGGGTTTATTTTTTGTTTATGTTCATATTGTGTTGTAACTCCAATTAAACCCTATTGTGCTTTGTATCTGTATTTTTGTTGATTCTCACTGCAACTACTGTATTATTAATCAAGCTGCCACACAGCAATTTGAAGAACATGTAAGTCAGGACAAAAATGTTGTCATTCCCATCACTCTCTGAAGAAAGAATTGACAAGGAATTGAGTATTGACTCAATCATGTAAAATATTAAACCTGGAAATACGAATTCGCACAATCGAACAATTCTTCCCCTTAATCAATGAAGCTCAGATCCTCCTCCCCTCATTTGGGCAGTGCCTCTCTCCCCTCAACGCCCTCGCCGAGGGGATCTTCAATTCAAGGGGACACAGATCACACTCATAAAATACAGCATGAATTTCAAGGGAAAAATTCCACACTGGGATGCGGCATATTTGAATGGATAGTCATATCTGGAGTCTGCTTTTAAATGTTTCCGGCGGAAGAGATAAACGGTTTTAGTTAACAATTGAATAAATTGCCTACGGCCCATCGCAGAAGCCGGATGAACCGTGGCCGTTGCAATATTCTCTCATAAAATAATTCATCAACTGAATTGACGTGATGAGGAAAGCAGGAAGAACGGCAAGATAATGTTTTTACCTCTCTCTCTCTCTCTCTCTCTCTCTCTCTCTCTTCTCATCTCTCTCTCGTCTCTATCTCTCTCTTCTCACTCCTCTCTTCTCTCTCACTGTGTGTGTGTGTGTGTGTATTCACTACTGTTACAACTAACAGATATTCTCTTTTAACGAAGGCAGTCAAAATCAATGTACTTTGTAATTTAGAAACGAAAAGAATATCAACACTCCGTCCAGGCAAACCTAAGTACGAAAGAGATTGTTAAACATCCCGGTTCATTGAAATTTAAAATGTTTACGTTCCTCAACCAATCCGGCTTACAATAAATTCCGTTTGCAACAACACAATTACACTGTCTCTCACAGAGAGGAATAATCTGCACTCGTACTAAGAACAAAGCTGCAAAAGCCTGAGCGGACAGGGAAGAAATATTTCAACGTCTAATTCTCTGGAAAGTAGATGGCGCTCTCAGAGCATCCTCTGAGGGCGCCTGGAACTGCGGCGTAATGACCACTTCAGATAAGGTGCTAACGTGACCCCAGCCACCTTTGTTATAACCTCCTTCAGTGCCAGGAGCCAAATTCTATATTATACTAACAATGATATTTTCCCGAGATCTTTAAAGTTCAGTGGTATACATGTAACAAAAAAATATAGTTTTGGTAAGTCTTCATACAACATTCTTGGAAAACGAGTGGGCAAGCAAAAAGTATACGTTTTTTCTCATTTTAGGAAGACTTCAACTTCAATAGGAAGAAACTAATATAAGACCCTTTTTAATTGATGTTTATGGTGATGACAGAAGAAGGATTTTGGATACTTTATTGTGTGCAAGTATGTGCCATTGAAATATATAATTCCTATACGATAATGCAACAGAATTCTCTAATCTGATCTTTACTTTCGGTATAATCAATAATAACATCAGTAAAATCTTCTAACACCACAGAACACAGAGAATGACGTAGAATTTAAGAACATAGAAGGCAGGTAAACAGAGAGAATATCAGTTTTACCCAAGCTGCTATAAACTATCAGACTATAAATCAAAGGTAATGTATTGTGTATGTATATATGTGTGCATAATATAATATATATTATATATATATATATAATATATATATATATATATATATATTTATATATATAGGTGCCTCTAGAGAAAAAACAAGACAAAGGCCACTGCCACATTCACCGCTTAATCGTGGAAGAAAACCTGGTGTAGAAAACTTCCACAACATCAGCCACATCACGAATATACACTGGCGGCTCATCAGCATAGCGCCGAACTGCCCCACACACACACACACACACACACACACACACACACACACTGTGCCATCACCTCTCGCAAACATTCGCTTCTTTGATGTTTGAGACCTTCTTTCCTATAGCCCTTCTTCGCTATCAATAAGGCATCTACGTTTTCCTCTCCTACTTCCTCCTAACACATCGAACTTTTATATACTGTTTCCCCAAAGTCTATCACCCTCCATTATATCCACATGGCCCATCACACAACACAATCTCATCTTCTCCAAAGACTCTGACCCAGCCTTCACCTTTGCTAACCTTTAGCTTTCTTTGCGTGTCTGCATTCTCACCTACAGCACAAATTTGTAGTTTTATGACCGCGATTTTCTTATGCGAATCTGAGTGGGGAAAAAAAAAAACAGGAAATCTGGCGAGAAGCACAGCAGTAAACTGTAATGTCAAACTTTTTTGCAGGGGCATTTAAAAAACTGCTAAGGTAGAAACACGACATATTTATTTCCTTTTACAGCTACAGAGCATTTTGAAGAAGGGAGGAATCTGTTGTGGGTCAAGGTTACAAAGTAACTCCAAGGGAACATAAGAGATAAAGTTCCCCATTAGAGAGAGAGAGACTGACAGACAAGAAAGAAGGGGGCGAAGTGACTCATTGCAGCTATATTTGTACAGCACTTTCGACTTTCCTTTGTTATCAAATGTGCAACGGCGAATTCAGCATAGGTAATGCTTTATTTATGCAACCACATTACCACACCTGGAAAAAACAATTTGAATCTGAAATATATATATAAACTATATTTATTATATTATATCTTATATATAAAACTGACGGTCGGACTATTTATGTATGTATATTCGCTTTTGACGGCAAAACTACAGGACCGAATTGAACCAAAGTCGAACCATATATGTAGATTTTATATGGGATGGTTTTTAGCCGTGTACCGTTTTGATCCGGTTACCAGGCCATGCTGACTTCTTTATTATTATTAATAGAAAAAAATAAACATTATTCTGATAGAACCTTTTACAAGGATTACAAAAATATGCTCTTACTTTTCTCCAGCGATGAAAAATAACGGTGATGTTTGGGGATGGTTTTTACTCGGGTGACGTTTTGATCCGAATATCAGGCCATGCTAACTTCTATAATAATAGTTGTAGAGAAAAAAGGAAACATTATTATGATAGAAGTTTTCCCGAGGATTCCAAATAAACTCTTAAACTTCTTCTATGGAGAAAAAAAACGATGATATTACGGTTCAAACAACGCCGACCTACGGTTGCCAGCTGCCGGGCTCATATATGTATGTATGTGTGTGTGTATGTGTATGTATATATATATATATATATATATATATATATATATATATATATATATATGAAATGACACGATTCTTCACTAACGAGAGTTAGACCGAGTAGTATTCTGTATTCCCTCCTCTAACCATTGAAGTTCGAGTGCTATTCACTCTATTTTGGCAAACTCTCTCTCTCGTCCTCTCGCTCTCCCTCTCTCTCTGGCGCTCTTTCTCTCTCTCTCTCGCTCTCATCTCTCTCTCTCTCTCCCCTCAGTGCTATCCTCAACACCCTCGATGAGGGGATCCTCGAGTTCAGTGGGACTCGGATCACACTCATAAAATTCAAGATGAATTTCAAGGGGAAAATTCAGCAGAGCGATACAGCAGATTTGAATAGTCATTCATATCTGGAATCTACATAGTATCAAAGGCTTCCAGCAGGTAAGGTAAACTGTGCTATTTATGAAATAGATATGTTGTTTTTAGAATGTCATGGAAGCATAAGGAGGTGAAAACAGGGATAACAAAAAAAAGTTTTCTAATGCATGAATTGAATAAATCATGCTTGGTGCATAGCTGATTAAACAGGATGTCCTGTTTTCTCTACAAAATGAGAGATAAACAATCATTCTTTTTTAAATTTTGAGCTGCAATAAATTTTTTTATGGTCATAATAATGTAATAAACTGGTTCTTTCGAAGAAAATGAAACACTAAGAGAACTGAATTCTTGTATAGTTTTCATGAATAACGAAGCTATATTTGATTTTATGTCGGTGATAATATTGGCTTTCATTATATAGATAATAGAAGAAAATGATAAGCTAGTTTTTAAGGGGAAATAAAATTCTCAAAGAAAAAAAAATCTTGTACAAAAAGACGCAATCGAGTAAAGGTAACAGAGCAAAAATCGCACAAATTAGAACCATTTCAACGTCGTCTAATCCTTGAGAAAGTCGATGACACGAAAAGTAACCTTCAAGGACACCTGGAACTCTGGCGTAATGACCACTTCAGCTAACAAGGTGCTAAAGTGACCTCGCTCACCTTGGGCCTAACCACAACTAATTCCAGTCAAAACAAAAATATATTTTATACTACACAACGTCAGTCTTTTGGGATGAGTACTATAGTATATTCACACCAATCGTGCATTTGATGTCTAGGCCCTTCCCTTACGACGCTCCTGATTGGCTGTTGATAAGCCAATCACAGGGCTGGAAACTCTCAGTCTCTCTCGAGAGTTCACATAGGCAGGATGTACGTTCCATCGCTCCTGAAAGATGTATACCTCAGGAGAGATGGAACATACATCCTGCCTATGTGAACTCTCGATAGAGACTGAGAGTTTCCACCCCTGTCACTGGCTAAAATCTCTGTAAGCCTGCTTGTGGGTATAGATATGACATAACAATAATAATGTATTTTGGGGGGGTCTATCACAGTCCTCCAATTCGACTGGGTGGTTTTTATAGTGTAGGGTTCCGGGTTGCATCCTGCCTCCTTTAGGAGTCCATTAATTATCTCATTATGTGTGCTGTCTCTAGGAGCACACTCTTCTGCATGAGTCCTGGAGCTACTTCAGCCTCTAGTTTTTCCAGATTCCTTTTCAGGATTTCGGGATCGTGCCTAGTGTTCCTATGATTATTGGTACAATTTCCACTGGTATATCCCATATCCTTCTTATTTCTATTTCCAGGTCTTGAGACTTATCCATTTTTCACCTTTCTTCCTCTTCAACTCTGGTGTCATGGTATTGCGTCTTCTGTGAATGATACTTTCTTCTTGATTTTGTTAAACAACGTCCCGTCTGGTCTATTATTATTATTATTATTATTATTATTATTATTATTATATTATTATTATTATTATTTATGTTATTATAGCTGCTGTTGTTATTGCTGTTACAAGGGTTAATTTTGCTTCTAATGTCATACGTTGCTCATTAAATCCCACATCTTACATCTTTAAAACGCTATAATAATTTACAGTCGACCAGAGATTGAGATAATGCGCAATATTGCCTTTGCAGCACAGGGGAGAATTTCCAGGTTCCTGGAAAGGCAATGCTGAATGTAAACGTTCTGCGTATTCAGGATTTCGCTGAAATAAAGCTTTGAGAGGATTTCTGTTCAGATTATGTAATGCGGAAATTATAAATCTCGTTTAAACAGAAGTAATACAACGCAGAACAGAATGAATAATCGCTGTGTAATTTTATTTTCAAGGTGATTAAAAACTCAGCCTGATTAGATGACAGAATCAAGAGAAGAGAATCATTTTAGAATATATTTACATTTAAAAGTGAAATTACATAAATGAGGTTCCGGTTAATCATACATAGATTACGAATAATTACAATGGCGAGCATTTAAGAGATACCTACTTACACAGCGAACATTATAGGAAAGAGAATTGTTTTCATTTTAAACATTGGATTTCCAAACAAACTAACATTGTAGCATCACAGTTGTATCATCGAAATGCGGTAATTTGTATCATTAAAGTGCGATAAGTCATGTAGAACACGCCGGAATAAGATTAACAAAATTCTGAATTAAATGAAGTTACTTAAGTCTGATTGGATCTTTATACCAAAAGATGAGAGCAAAACAGAACTAAATGATGAAGACTACTCTTATTTAGCGCGGGTTCAAATGTTACTACTGAAGCTTCCGTGTAATTATAAGTTGTAAATTATACATACAATTAAACCTACATACATAACATACTACATATATCTATATATATATAATATAATATATATATTTTTATATATATATATAATTCATTATATATATTTTATAATATATAATATATCACACACATTTTGCGTTAGTGAATGTGCGCAAGTACGAGTGCATACTTTAATTATGATGAATAACCCAGGACGGGGATGACAAGTCAATTTAACTTGATCAGTTCAAGAAACATGTTACCGGACTTTTGTCAAATGAAAGGAAACAAGTCTTCCGAAAAGGGGCAGGTCCAATTAGTCTGGAAACACAAAAGCAGGGAATTCCGCAAACTGAAAATGACTTTTGTGAAGGACTGAATAAACTGCGTGATGCTTAAACTTACGACTCCACGCAGGATAAATGAGGTTGCTTAGCCTGGTGTGCACTGCTTGGCTGAGAAAGTGGTATTGGCATATAATCACAAAGCTCTGGAGATCAATGCTTATGTGACACGAAATAAATAAGCAAAGCATGAAGGGAATATGGCTTCTAAATTGCGAGTCCTAATAAGCATCATGAGGAGTGATGTATGAATAGTCTCCCTAACCATGATGTCATAAGCTAAACACCGAAGGATATTTCCTATATAAGTCAGAAAGGGTTGTTTGAAGGAAAAGTGGTTGAGGCATCAAGAGAGATTATTACACTTCCTGGAAGCAGAGTTTACCTCGTCAACAACAAGATTCGTCCAAGGCTTTCCGAAACCCAAAATACTCACAAATAAGAAGGGTTCTTTTTTCAAATTCTAAAAAATATTAATCTGAAGGCAGAAGTAGCAAGAGGGAAAGGGGCACAAAAGAAATTTGGTATCGTAAACAAGGAAACGAACAACGTTTTGCCTTCTTCTATTAGTTTCCCGTGATGGCTAAGGAGGAAAGGAAACTGATTTAACGAAGCGCAGAATCTACTACGAATCAGTAAGACAAGAATTATTCGTACTGTAGGATAATTGAAAGAATAGACATATACAAAATAGGCTTTTTTATTATAAAAGTACATGAGAGGGAAACAAGAAAAGATGCGATTGAAAGGATTAGAGGCTTAAGATAATGGAATGATATAGCATTGAATAGGGTAAATCATATAGCATAGGATTGTAGACAACATTAATAAGAAAATAAGAAACATGAAATAAAATGAAAATGGCTTGGAATACATTCCTAATGGACACCAATAAAGTTAAGGACCGGGAGAGACGTACTACCACCAAAGAGTATAGAGAAGTATACTCTTTGGTACCAATACAAAAGATAGAGATTAATTTGATGATAAACTGAAATCATTTAAAGGGGAAAAGAGGGAATATTACACTGTTTGCTCTTCGTTTACGAAAATCATCCTTATAGTCTGAGATACAACTTTGAGATCAGGCGTTAGAGAAGCAGAGCACTGATTTAAATCTCACAGATTAGATATAATAAAATAAAATGTAGCCGAATGATAGCTGAAGGGGGTCACAACTAAATGAAAAGAAAGTATATCATAGTTTAACCAGACCACTGAGCTGAGTAACAGCTCTCCTAGGCTGACCCGAAGGATTAGATTTTTATTTACATCGCTCGGTACTAATGGGTTACTTAGCAACGGAACCTACAGTTTATTGTGGGATACGAACCACATTATATCGGGAAATGAAATTCTAATCACCAGAAGTAAATTCCTCTGGTTCCGCATTGGCGGAAACGGGGAGCGAACTCGAGCTACCAGATTGATAAGCGAGTACGCTACCCACGGAAACACTCAAGAAAGAAGATACGAGGGATATATCACAGGCCAATTTTCAGACATGGTCTCTATGAACTTTGTGCAATAAAATGATGGGAGTAAAATGGTTTGGTAAATGATTGAAGGGCTCTGAGGACAATAATAATTCGAGGTGTCCAAAGCTTTTAGAAGCTAGAAAACAGTCATTAGGTGCTACATATCGTTAAAAAGTAGTGACATTTTCAAATCTGGATATGTGCAAAGGTATAAAAAAAATCCGATCCCGAAAGACGTTGCTAAGCACGAGAGAACATATACTTAATGAGAGAATAAAATCTCGCAAAGGGTGAGGACCCATCCATCAGAAATTTTTATCTTTAAATACTTTATCACTTTTAAAACTCAGGGAAATATCTGAATTTGATAGTGACACCAGAAAAACCTTTAAATTACGTATGTAGGTAGGTCATGGTGACAGGAACTAAGCCAGTAGAGAGAGAGAGAGAGAGAGAGAGAGAGAGAGAGAGAGAGAGAGAGAGAGAGAGAGAGAGAGAGAGGTGCGGGATAAGAGGTTCTAAAAAAGTCGGATGGGGACTGAAAATGAAATTGTTTGGACTATGAAAGAATGTGAGGGAGGAGGGGTTCCTTTTAAATATAGCCGTTAGATATTCAAACCCTTTCTTTTCTACTATTAAACTTGAATATCCCCATAGTTACGAGATACAGTATAAAGCTAAGTTCTCGCGGCGGCACCTGGTCTCGTTACATTTCAGACTATAAACTGACCATACACATTTCTCGTCGAATAATGAAAACTGGAAAATCAAAGCGCAGAAAATAGGACTAATCCCTCGTTTAATCATTGAAGCTCGGGTACTATTCGCCCTACTTCGTCAGGGCTTCTCTCCCCTCCGCGCGATCCTCAACACCCTCGCCGAGGGGATCTTCAGAGTTCCAGGGGACGCAATTCGAACCCATAAAATGCACGAGGAATTTCGAAGAAAAATTGAACAGTAAGATGCCACCGATTTGACCAACCGTTCATATGTGGAATCTATATAGCATGAGAGGCCGTTGGTGGAAACAGTCCACGACTTTATATAAGAAATGAACGTTGGAACCCTTGTGCATTTGAGAATATTATGAAATTGGAAATACCTAAAAGGAATGTCAAAAACAAAGCCTTACCAAGGAAGTAAGATGCCACCGATATGACCAACCGTTCATATGTGGAATCTATACAGCATGGGAGGCCGTTGGTGGAGACAGTCCACGATTTTATATAAGAAATGAACGTTAGAACTCTTGTGCTTTTGAGAATACGATGAAAGTGGAAATAACGAAAAGGAGTGTCAAAACAAAGCCCTTACCATTGAAATGGGCTACAACGAAGAGTTCAACACACAAAGCACAGAAGTTCAAGAGGAATACACTACTCGTTGTGCCCTATAATAATTCATATGACTTCGAAACTATATCTTACGTTACACTGACAATCAGAAGGACGATAAAGCCAAGAGTTGAGGAAACTAGGGTTGATTGATGAAACACAACGAACTGGCATCACAACAACTATGAAAATGTCAACCGGGGACCAAGATGGAGTCTTGCTCTAATCCAATGATCATTACAGCTCACTAGGTACTAGTCTTTGTTGTAAATGAAGCCAGTCAACTTTCATGTGACCGTATGTTTGTCCGGACACTTAATTAAAATATAAATAGGTCTTCTTTCAATTGAATATGGAATTTAGGCCACAGGCCAAGCACTGGGACCTATGAGGTCATTCAGCGCTGAAATGGAAACCTCTGTTGCACTATGAAGCAATTGTTAGGAGAGGGTGAAAGTAAGATGGAAGTAAGAGAATATGAACGGAGGTAAAGTAAAAGGAACGAAAGGGGTTGCAGCTAGGGGCCGAAGGCACGCTGCAAAGAACCTTAAGTATTGCCTACATTGCACCGGGCGTCAACTTTCAATTAACCATATGTTTGTCCAAACACTTAATTAAAATATATTTGTCCAAATACTAAAATAAAATATAAATAAGTCAACTTTCATGTGACCATATGTTTGTCCAAACACTTAACTAAAATATAAGTATCATAGTCATACGAACTTGAGAACATCCTTAACATAAACTAATTTAAAAATGATTACACGAGTCCACAAATTTATTGATTGACTGTGGGCCACTTTAATTCTCGTACAAAAGACAATCACGAAGAATGCCAAAATGTACCCTTTCACCGTAAAAGAGAAAACTGAGCTACTGGGAAAATAGCTATAATAGATTCTTAGAATGAGACGTTTGTTTTTAATCGACATATTCACAAGATATAACATTGTATATGCAAATATCTTCTTGTATTACGTGTAGGTAATGGGGGTGGGCTGCGGAATCTGCTGATGATTGATTATGTTATTGCAAATACAAGGTTTTTCTCTACATTAGGATATGTTTCATTCAGAAACACTCTTAGAATAAATCAAATAAACCAAACGCGAGGCAACGACATGGCAACAACGAAGACGAGTAAAAGATAATTCTCCCGGGAAGATATATATATATATATATATATATATATATATATATATATATATATATATATATATATATATATATATATATAAATCCATATATGTGTGTATGTATGCATGCGTGCGCATGTGCCAAACGTCAATGCAACACGGATCAGAGGACGTATTTATTCTCGTTTTAAAAGTTAACAGGGTTAAATTACGTTATCAGGCTTTCTTTATACCACTGGATCCCACAAAGAGAAGTGGACAGAGAGAGAGAGAGAGAGAGAGAGAGAGAGAGAGAGAGAGAGAGAGAGAGAGAGAGAGAGACTCTCTCCCTTCCAAAAAGGAAGCATCGAGGCATGGTTACAGAGGCAGAAATCCGAGGTATAAAATAAATGAATCGCCGTCGCTCTAAAACCCAGCGGAAGTGTCGACGGCGCGAAGAGGAGGAGGAACCTTTGAGGAGGGAGGACCCACCCGGAGGAGAAGTGTGGCGTAATGACCACTTCACCTAACAAGGCGCGATCCCGAAACCCGTTGCCTTTGATATGACCACCGTTAATCCGGTGTCAAAGGCAAAATTTTATGGAATTCTTTAATGATAGTCTTTAGGAAAATGCCAGTGTCAACTGAGAACTTACTCGGCGCGGCCAACGTGGAATCAGAGGAATTTATTTCTGGCGATGGAAATTCATAACTCGATATAATGTGTTTCGGATCCCACAATAAGCTGTAAGTCCCGTTGCTAGGTGACCATTTGGTTCCTAGCCACGTAGAAATATCTAATCCTTCGCGCCAGCCCTAGGAGAGCTATTAATCAGTTCAGTGGTCTGGTAAAACTAAGATATACTTAACTTTTAACTGAGAACGTACACACGCACGTATATATTCGGCAATGTGCCGAAGGCACGAAACTGGTTGGACCTCTGTGCACAAAAAACTGTTTTAATTCGACTTTTTATAATGACGAGAAACAGTCGGCTCAAAGGAGGCCACGCTCAGCTAGACAGAGAAAAGGGCAAAAGGCGTTCGACCATAAAAGCGCAGTGAGGAAACTCGATCTCGTGGATATCGGGCTCCGACATATATTCATTTTAGCCATTACTTACATAGTATGGATGCATTAATAATAATAATAATAATAATAATAATAATAATAATAATAATAATAATAATAATATTTTGGTAGAAGACCCTCTTTTAGGCAAATGCTGTTAAAAAGAATGGCAGAATTAAGCGAGTTGATTTTAAATACTGTTTTTTCTATTTTTCTTACAATTCACTTCTCAGGCTCAGCGATGTTTCTGAGTAACTGGCCAATGTTCATATTGGGAATTTTCAAAAATTATAAATGCTGAGGGTAATCTTTTATTCTAGTGGAACAGGATCTCAGGTCCAGGGCAAGGCCATATACATGGTATATACAAACAATACAAAGAATAGACAATAACATAGAGTCTAGATACATAAGATAACTTGATAAAAAAAGAAAACCAAAGATTAATCGGTAATATCCATACTTGCTGAGGTAGCATAAAAGAGGTAGTTAATATAATGGTTATACCCGTACTAAAATTGGGAATAGTTAAAAATAGAATTTAAAAACTATATTGATTATAATCACAGTAATAATGAAAAAAGGAAAATACCAGAAATGACAATAATCATAGCAATACAATAATAGTGACAGATTCTGCAGATGACATTTTGCAAAAACACAGCTTAATAAATGCGGGAGTAGGGATAGTAAAAATAATTTTTAATACGGAAACGCATGAATGATCTCAACATTAAATGTCCGGCCCACCTCTAAGGACGGCCCAACTCGGAGGAGAGAAAGTAATCGACTTCCAATCCAGCCCTCTCCTTAAATAAATGAAAACTAAGAGCATCAAATTACACGGGGAAACATTTCAGACCTATGGATGTAAACGCATAAGAAACTGCCAAAGCTGCGACCTACTAACGGTAATTATTTATATAGCAAATACAATGTATTATCTATGTTTGAAGTTTCGTCACCCACAAGTAGTGGGTTTTATTTATTTTTTTTAAAGTGTACCGGTGTCATAAAACCCAAAAAATGAGATTTTTGCTGGAATATAGACAGCAGCCTGCTGAAATATAATTTTACAGAATGATTTGAATGAGGGAAGGAAAATAATCAATCTCTGAGCTGTTTGTCAGAGAAAGGGATGACTCGCTCTGCGAAAATTAAACTGCAAATATATATATATATATATATATATATATATATATATATATATATATATATATATATATATATATATATATATTATATATATTTTTTTTTTTTTTTTTTTTTTTTTTTTTTTTTTTTGCTCGCTAAAATACCCAGCAAAGAGCGGTCACACGCCTAACAAATGCAATATCTTTCGATGCGAGATTTTCACAACCCACAATCTATGGTATTTTCTTATATGCAACATATTATTCACGAGATTATGAATCGGGAGAAACCTTAAATAAAATAAAATATAACTAAAACAAAGTAAGTAGACTTGATTGCAACTTCCCTTCACTCAAATGTAATGTTACAGTAAAAGCCAGCTTACCTGAAAGGGAAGAGAAAAAATCAAATTAATATCAAGGAATATAGTAATCAAAGTGCCAATGACAAGAACACGTTTTTGACAGTAGGCTAAACAAATGGAGTAAGTGACTTTGTATTGAATAAACCATAAACAGGTGAAGGATTAATAAAGGTTTTCATTACTGACATCAACTGACATAAGAAATTTGGGTGTTTCTACATTGCCTTCAAAACAGAGCGATGTTGGATGAACATATTCGCTGAAATAAATGTTCAGGATTCATTTGGAGTAAATAATACTGTATACGACTTTGTACTATCAGTAGTGGATATTCTTCCGATGAATTTTATTTACATTTACTCATACAATGTTCTATGGGCATAAAAACAATAGAGGGAAGGAGAGGTCTTGTCAGTCAATGCTTTAACATATGTGGAGGGCTGTGGCCCTTTACCAATGGCTAATATACCAAGAGTAGTGGCATTTCCTGACATTATATATTATTTGGCAAAGCAGTTGGGTCTGGAATACAGTATTTGCCAAAGCAGTTGGGTCTGGAATACAGTATTTACCAAAGCAGTTGGGTCTGTAATACAGTATTTGGCAAAGCAGTTGGGTCTGGAATACAGTATTTAGCAAAGCAGTTGGGTCTGGAATACATTATTTGGCAAAGCAGTTGGGTCTGGAATACATTATTTGCCAAAGCAGTTGGGTCTGGAATACAGTATTTGCCAAAGCAGTTGGGTCTGGAATACAGTATTTGCCAAAGCAGTTGGGTCTGGAATACAGTATTTGCCAAAGCAGTTGGGTCTGGAATACAGTATTTGGCAAAGCAGTTGGGTCTGGAATACAGTATTTGCCAAAGCAGTTGGGTCTGGAATTCAGTATTTGCCAAAGAAACTGGGCCATTCTAGGTTTCTTAAGTATTTATTAACACTTATAATTTCCAACCTCGCCACTCCCCCCCCCCCCCCCTCAGTTGTTCAGCAGATTAGGCAGAAGACGTCAAGAATATTAACGTTCCTTTCAGTAGAGATAAAGAGAATGGATTTGTGACTTTCGTGCCTACTGAACAACTGGGCTCTGAGAAGCTCCTTCTTTTATCAAGACAAAATACTAAATTGAGAAAACAAAACCGAAGTTGGGGGGGTGGGGGCTGATAGTGTCGGAACTCTGGTTAAAAGCAGGAAACCACTGACCAATCTAAAAGGTCACTGGAAAAGAATAAAAAAGTACAATACAACCGTGAAATATTTTCCAGTCACTATCAGGAAAGCGTTTAGGCGAATTTTCAGTGCATTATTGAAGAATCGTCCCAGCATTATATCTCTGGGAACATTTTGAAACTAAGAATAAAAGTTCATTCTTACGCAAGTGATTTATATATAAATTCAGGAAATTATATAAGTATATATAAATACTTCAGAAACCTAGAATGACCCAACTGCTTTGCCAAATACTGTATTCCAGACCCAACTGCTTTGCCACCAAATACTGTATTCCAGACCAAACTGCTTTGCCAAATACTGTATTCCAGACCCAATTGCTTTGCCAAATACTGTATTCCAGACCAAACTGCTTTGCCAAATATTGTATTCCAGACCCAACTGCTTTGCCAAATACTGTATATTCCTGACCCAACTGCTTTGCCAAATATTGTGTTCCAGACCCATGCCAAATACCGTATATTCCAGACCTAACTGCTTTGCCAATTTGCAAAATACTGTATTCCAAACCCAACTGCTTTGTAAAATATTTATTCCTGATGGCATCTGCCACAATCTGAACTGTCAAATGAGAAGCCCAGTAGAACATATGATAACGTTTACCGGGAATTGTTATGATATCTATTCTAAAGAGAATGAGTACTTACTTCCAAACAAAAGGACAACAACGAGCGAAGGTCGGACGCGAAGCATCATCACACTGGAAAGATTTCCGATCCACGGGTCGATTCGAAGACTGGAATGATTGATTATACGTTACATGACCGGTCACAACTATCTCAAAGGTGAGTGACTTTACTTAAAGGATAGACCGAACTGATGAAATGAGAAATTCTTCTTGGAGTAGAAGAGAAAGTTGATGACATTTAGAGAAAACTTTACAAAAGAGAGAGAGAGAGAGAGAGAGAGAGAGAGAGAGAGAGAGAGAGAAAACTGGTGTCAGAAATTCTTGTTTTTATTAATCTTCTTCCCAGCTGGTTCCCATTTTTATATATATACCGTTTCGAATGAGCCCTTTCCATCTATTTCTATCCTGCGCTTCCGCCTCATCAATTCCCTTCTCATGTAAATCTCCTCACACACAGTCCTTCCATTTCTTTCTTGGTCTCCCTCTTCTTCTTCCTTAAACCTCCATCCCCATAGTATGTCTCCCAGCATGGTCCTCATCTCTCCTCAAAAAGGCGTCCATACCATCTCAGCCTCGCCTCCTGCACTTTCTTTGATACTAAGGACGATATAAATTACACATCACCAGATGGTCGGTTTTTAACCCGACTATTTGTTTACACCTATATAAATTCACAATTTTCCACCAGATCACAAACATGATGAGGCGCCACTGTCATTATTACCCACTGGTGAAACAATAACTGAGCAAGGCAAAACTAATAACCGAATTAGAATTTTTGCTGTTTAATATTATAATTACTGGAATTTATTCAAAGTCTGATAATGATGTGTTCATCTTTGGCCAAGTCATTTGCCTGGATTAAAGACCCTTGAATGAGACATAATACTATTAAAAACAAGTACTGGCTATAAACTGATTCTACAGCACTTTGGTATAAGGATGATTTATAAAAAAATCATACTCTACTCTATCGACCTCTATCAAGGCCCTAAATTTATCACTGACCATTATTTCCATATCTGAAACCATATCCGATTAAATGGTTTCTTTTCTTAACGTCTTTGTAATGCTGAAATTGCAATACTACATATTTCACAATTTTTGAAATGGTCTTTTCGGAGATCCCCTTGTTAAAGCTAACATAGAGATACATTCCCTCCGAAAATATATTCTGACGGTGTAGCTTCTGACTTGTGACATTTTTTAAATAACCATCTCTAAGGTTAAAAGTTTACAATCCTTAACTTTGGAAAGGTGTCCCAGTTTCTCATACCTTTGTTTAACGTTTGATACCTTTCAAAACTTGGTCACTAAACGATAACTGTAATATATTTTATTTTCATTAAACACTCATGGCTGAAGTACTTGAAATATGTAAAACATATTCAGTCGAAAGCATTCGACTTGCACTACAGAACTATGATGCAGGATTCGTTCATCTTTCAAAAACAAATTTGCCATTTGTTACCATGTTTTTTTTTAGCTATACTTGCTTCAGTCTTATGTAATTTATCTGCTGGTTAGGTAATTTGGAAACTACGATCGACTTATAAATAGAAAAGTCAACAAAGCTCATTTTACGAAAATGAAACTCTTATAATGACTTTAATTAATTAACCGGAAAGGTGTGACTTTGCAGATAAGAGTAATATCCAGTTATCCTGACTTGACAGAACGAGTAGTTTCTTCATTTAGCATTAAACAGTGAATCTATTGTACTTCTATAGGTGGTCATTGGACGAGATATTACTAGAAGAAAACATAAGAAAGATACGGAATGAAAATGTTAAATATAATGGTATAACAATAAAGGAATCTTGTACTTTCTCGAGGACCTTTGAAGAAAAATGCCCGTAATACAACGTAGACCTTAAAAATTGCAAGGATGGACTGTAAAAACGCATCTCAAGATATGCATGCATGAGTGTGGAGAGCATTCTGATGGACCACTGTAGGTTTGCATAAGAAAAACGATGTGAAGATGAATCTATACTTCTAAGACGAAGATGAATCTAAATTTCTAAGACTGACAGTGAGAATAAATATGGACGGGTGTCATGAAAAAAGAATTATATTTTGAGGGTCCCCATCAGGACATTATGAAATTGTATACAAAGTTATCATATACAAGGAAGTAATTTGTTTTAAAAAAAATAGATACATGAAGGATGACGACATCTGATTAAAACCGACGATTAAATTTATGTGACTTTGGTTTATGAGGTAGTTAAAGCTGCATATCATAACAGCAGGAACCATTTCTTTTCGATGATGGTCTCAGAAGATAAATGGATGTCACGACTGGGTAAATAAAAGAAAAAAAATAAGAATACTGAAAACGTGTCATTATGAATAACTTCTTCAAATATGGACAACTCCGATCTGTAAAATAAGTGGCAACGGAAATATCGAGAGCAATAACAACTCCAAAGCTTGTAGAAGATATCCGTTATAAATACTTAAAACAAAATACAAATAACTACAGGAGAGGATGAGAGAAAAAAATCGAAACAAATGTAATTAATTTTCAAAATAACCGAGTGTCAATTTCTTCCTACGAAATAAATATAATTCTCGGTGCTTTCTTTTTATCCTTTTCTCTCTGATCTAAATCTTATAATGATACAATGGTGAGATCACTTCTGGGAAACTGCAGCTAATGACCCCGAAATCTTGCGTGCCTTGTCATCATCTTTCACGAAAAAGAACTTTCCACCTAAGTCTTAAGAAACAGGTATAATCAAAAATAGAAGTTATAAATCTATAAAAATAACTGCGAAAAATATAGACACTTGCGTACAGCTTTTATGAATATACTTTTATCGTGGTATAAAAAACTGATATGAAAGTTGGTTGAGGAAACATCAACATAAATATCTGTTATCGGAATTATTACTATCATCAGCACTTATTCCTTGTAGCAATTCCTGCTAATATTTGCGACAAACGAGAGGGGAACGTTCATGATTTGGTTATGACAAGATTCACTAACAATTATACCCACATGCTGGGGACCTTCCAGATCTTCATATATGAGCATGAAGTGCTGACCCTCGTCTTGCAAGGAAGAAAAGCACAGCAGTTACAAATAACATAATATTTGAATATTCTTAATAGCTATTTGTTCAGTGATTCTTAGAACCGGATCAGACGCGCAGTTTACAATTCCAAAAAAGCAAAACATGTTTTATCTCATGAGACAGCAAGTCAGCATCCAAATTTTGGGCAAGAAAAGCTAATTAAAAAAAAAAAAAAAAAAAGGTCATCAGGAAACTAAATGTGCGACTCCACTGCTGAAACGAAAGGCGACAAAAAATATATACAAGATCCTTGTCATGTCAATAGAAATCAAAACAGTATTGTCTTGTTAGGGCATGGCAAACAATCTGAACTACATCGAAGGGAGGAAGTTACTCATATGGTAAACAAGAAAACATCACTGAGGTTGGACACCACTAATAAGGCAGGTTATTCAATTTCAGAACTGATTTCGTTCACTAAATACTTTCGAGTCCCCTGAGGCCTGCAGAAAGCATCCTGATCTTGTTTAAAAATCTCTCAGCTTTTGGATAGCTATCAGCTTCTTCTCTTGGGTGTTGCAAGTGTGATTATTATTCTGCACAAGGAAAAGTTAGCTCTGAAGCAAATAGCCATCAAAGAATTATCAGGATAAAATTGTCTCATCCGACACTCATCATTCACAAGAATAAAGATCATTATCATGAAGAACTTGGACCAGCTAACTCAACTTCTGTATAATTCTTAGGTTTTGTTATAAAGATTTAAGATTTATGTCACCTCTGCTTATTGGACGATCAAATTCGTCTCAAGTTATGCTGCGTAACTGACTCTCCATCTCTACACGTTTACTAAGATCTTGTTTGTGTTACTAATGAAGGCCTGTGGACAGATATAATGTTGATGGACTAATCGTTGACACCTTTCCCGAATTTTACATTTTTGGTCTAAAAGCCAGGAAAGTCGCCGCCCTACAATTATGGCTTAAAAATTAGTTGTCTCCAGGTCAGCCTTTTCTGATTCTGATCAATTTAACACTAAAAGAAAACATTTAGGTACAGTCATTTACATCTTTAAAAAAAAGACAAGAAAGGAATAGTGCTGTTTCTATAGGGGGTGTGGACGCTTTTTCATATTTTCTATTGATACACATATAAATGCATAATACTTTATATATATATATATGGATAAATATATATATATAATATATATATGTATATATATATATATATATATATATATATATATATGTGTGTGTGTGTGTGTGTGTGTGTGTGTGTGTGTGTGTTTATACACATAGTTCATACGCATAAATACATAATATACGTATGTACATATACACACACATTGGGTGTGTTTAAATGATTTTCATAGGTCTGTTTGCAATAATTGTTATCTATACTGTTGAGCATCTACTCACTATTACCGAGACCTAACTAAACGTAGAGAAAACGATCAAGCAATTAAAAATATGCATGAATGTGATTTAAACTTTGCTCACATGAAATACTTTGAATGTCCAGAATTTTTATGAATGAATATCGTGTGAGATGAATAGGAAAAGTGATAGAGAGCAATTGCCTATGCGATATGGTATTATAAAAAAAAAAAAAAAAAAAAAAAGGAGTGTGGTGGATTTACTTACTGGCTACAGCAACAGCCAGACTTCAGCAAGATTGTATAATATGGCCGAGGTTAGATTCCGGACCCTCATCTATGTGTGATCCGTGGAATTCTGAGATACTGAGCGTCATTGTTGAATCACCGGGCACTCACTCAATGACTGGAGGAACGGTTCGGAAATATTCATATATATAATCCTAGAAATGGCTTCCATTTAATTAAAACAAAAACACTGGCTAGCTCTCATAGTAACCAAGGGTTTATGTGTTGCTGAATTAAGACAGTTCTCTTTAATCTTATCACAATCTAATGAAACTAAGAAATTCTTAATGAACTGACAGGGATCATGTAATAACTGAGATTGTTCTTGAACTTTAGCTTTTGAAAAGTAAAGCTCATTATCATTAAATCTAAATTCGAATTTAACCTTGCTCTCGTCATTCAACTGTCATTCAATAACTCCTAGTTACAGCAACATTTTATTTCCATTCTCACATTAGAACATATTTGTCATAAATATTTTCGTTGATTTTTTTATCACTATCGTTATTGTTTTAAATCTTGATGTGTAATGTCATTTTTGATGACACCTAAAATAATACAGATATTTAATTACTAAAATATGTAAATGTTCAGGGTACTGTCGTAACTATGTATAGTTACGTCACTATATATAAAACGAATCGGATCGTTAAAACACGCAAGCCAAATTTAGATGTCCTTTGATTCGTAAAATTCTTAAACCCTTTGTAGAAATTTCATCATCAACCTTTTTAATGATATATAAAAGGTGGATATATGAGGTGGAAAGTAACCGAAGGGGATTAATAACTAAAGGTAAGCAATTCTGAAAAATTTTAACGAAAATATATATAAATATCTATTTATGTGTATACGTTTGTAAGTATGTATGTATGTACTTGTGTGTATCTATATACATGCATGCATAAACAAATACATACAAACCTACATACTTGAGATTTTTCGCGCTGGGACTGTCATGTTTTTTTTTCTCTCTCTCATTTCAAGGGGTAATATCGTATGTATGTTCAAGCGTCTCTGTTACAATATAATACTGTTATCATAATCGAAGATTGAAAAAATAATGTGATACAAATTCAAAATTTTAAAGGGCTAAAACAGTAACACTTCCTGGTGTTAACGTGAGACAAAAGGTTTTCAAATATATCAACATAAATAAAAGTTCCCCCATTTTCATGGGAGGGGATCACGTTTTCACGATTTTATATTTCAATTTTGAAATTTTATTTTTCAATTTTAAAAGTGCTTCAGGGAAGCGATTTTCAAAATATATAACATGCGATTTTACGGTAATGACGATGTTATAGTTATCCTGTAATTTCTATTTATAAGTGAGTAAATCCTGGACGATATGCCGTTTTTTGTAGCTCATCTCTTAAATTCAGACATAATCGAAACAATCGTTTTGCTGGATAATAAATATATATATATATATATATATATATTATATATATATATATATATATATATATATATATATATATATATATATATATATATATATATATATATATATATATATATATATATATATATATATCAGATTCATTTGACATGGGGGTTGAGTGTCAAATGACCTTATTATGTTACAATAACCTCAAATATCCATTACAAAGAATTAATCCACTGCCTACAAAATTAGGTGATGAATCCCATCAGATGTCAAGCGGACAAAGATTTAGTATTTGTTTCATGTTTTGCAAAGACAACGCATTAAAAATTCATATGAACTGAATTACAGGAAGTTGAATTGTACTTGTGCAAAAGATTGTTATCGCTTACTCGTGGAGTAAGCCTACAAACTACTTTGCTGTTGTCTATTTTTGTTATTCTTACTCCTGTTATTCTTTTTTTGTGGGGTGGGTGCAAAGAAGCCCCGTGGAAAAGCCTGAAAAGGTCTGAAAAAGGTGTTTTGCGTTGATTTAAAGATATAGGAATTTTAGGATAGGATATTTATGATTCATGCATCAAAATCAAAATGTAAAATATAAATAATGTACATGTTAAACAGTGCAAAACAATTATTTCTAATAAAATATAGCATATTCATTTTAATTTTCATTGGTGAAACAACACGCTATTTGACCCTAGAGTTTAGCACAGCCCCTCTTACCTTGTTTTAAAAGTACACTTTAGATGGTTAGTGTATCTACTTTTTCAATACTAAATATTTGACCTTAAACACTAATATAGTAAATACAGGAAAAAAACCTTTAATGTCTCAAATGACTATCATTAAAATATAGATGGTAATGATTAATGTACATAAATTGGATTGTTGAAACACGTAAGCTAAATTTCTATGTCCTTTGTTTGAACTGTTCGGTCCTTCAGTCCTCTCTGGTAATTTCATAAACTTTTCACTGATGTGCCAAATTTTTTAGATGTATGCTAGTATGCCAGCATTTCCCCTTTACTTTCTACAAAGTATCATCCCTAGCAAATCCTCCAAAACCAGAGATATATGAGGTATATCGTGAAACTACTACCCCAGGCCATATAGTGCAAGAAAACTCACAATAGCGTTTGTGTGTGTGTGTGTGTGTGTGTGTGTGTGTGTGTAATTCTGGTTCACATGCACCCGGTAAGAGGGGCATTCTTGGGAATCTGGGGATTTGGGATGGGAGACACGGATACAAGGGTATAGGATGGCAATGACTTGCATAACTGACGAAAAACGATGAACACAATATCAGAAATACGACTTATCGAGAGGTAGAACCATCGTTATGCATACAAGGGCTCGTTCAACTACAGATTCTCCTTACCTAAAGAGGTAAATTTCCTAAATTTCAAAAGTGTCGTGAACATAATACTCGAATTTGTGCCTTTTTTGAGGCGTATACACGATGTTCTGAATTTGGGGGAACGTTGATCTACAGTAACACGAAACATGTAGGTGAACACATGACCTAGGCCTATAGACTAAGTTTACACTGGAACACACTGACTGGTCTAAGTTACTGATTACCAACAGAGGAAATTTTGTGAGTTCAAAAAAATTCATGAATATGATAAGAAAGCATTTTTGAGAGGGAGATCCATCGCTCTGGATATCTGGGAAGGATAAACTGCAGTAACAACGAACAAGGTCTATGCCTAAGCTAAGTTAACATCAGGACGCATAGACTGGTCTGGACTACAGATTACCTACAAATGAAATAAAAAATAGATAAGCACACTGACCCATACCTACCCTACACAGACTACATATCTCCTATGGAATGCTACCTACCCACACATACCTTAACCTAGTTTACATTTACCTTAACCTACTATATGCTATTGAACTTCAATTGTTAGGCGTCAATATCGTTTGCCTCGGAGGGAACTGGAGGTACAGGTACATGGTGGCGACAGCATGCATGAACTGTTGACAACATATTTCTGAATTTGGGTATTTTTGACAAAAATAGTGATACGCAAGGTACTATCAGCAAGAAAAGTGAAGATACAGTTTTCATTAGCTTTCGTTCATCGAATTTCCCATTTGTTTTTACTGAGAAGACATATTCTCTCTAAATTTACTCTAGAATATGAAAATACATTGCAAATTATATCATATATGTTAAAACTGCAAAACAGATACTTAAAAACACGATATATATGTCCGAAGTAATTGGAATTTCTCAGATGGATTCGTTCATAGGAATATGGTAGATAGAATGTGAATTTCTGATTGTAGAACAATGTATCACGACGAAAATATTCACTCGTTTTCCTTCATGAATGGGAATATTGTTGCATCATCATAAGTGGTGAATGTAATTATTATAGTTTCTACAAATCTATGTTTGTATTCCAAAGCGTTTAAAGTTAGCTGACGTCAATGGCAGTCAATGTTGCGACGGCTAAGGTAGGTTGAGCAAATCTAGTTGCATCCGCAAGAGCGTTTTCTGTGATGTGCGAAAGAGCCCTAGAATTTCGAGCGGGAAAGCGCAAGTCACTAGATACTGGCTTACGTAACGGATTTCACACTTTGATTACTTTGACGTTGACATGGATCGAATGCTAGTTGCTATTTACAAAGCTATTGTCTTTGAAAATAAATCTTTATCAAGGTTAAAGTAGCATGTCAGCTCAAAGATTTTCTGGTTATGCTCCCCTGGCTAAGCTCCCATTACAAAGCAGTTCGTAGTTAGCCTAAACGACTGCATTACTTTGCCGCAAGGCTGAAAGATCTCCCAACACATTATCAGATGTCAAGCGGACAATTGTCTGTGCAATACACATTGAGTTGTTTGTGGTAATAAACATTTTTACTTAACACAGCTTTTTTTCGTGAATGATTTATCGATGAAAACTTATTTTCAAAAGTTCTTTCTACAATCTTTGAATGTTACGGCAACTGTCGAATGAAATCAAGATTAGGGTATGAATTCCCTAGAGAATTGACTTGAATACTATGATCCTTCAAATTTTATCTAGCATAGTGCAGCACGATCTTGGCAGCCATATCACCTTGTTTCCCAGCTATCTGTGCACCGACTCTCCGCTCTTTCTTCTGCCTTTCCCCGTCACAAGTCCGTCTCCAATACTATATTTCTCTCTCTCTCTCTCTCTCTCTCTCTCTCTCTCTCTCTCTCTCCACTTCTAAAACATGCTTTAAAATATATATCACTACTCAATCTCCCAAAGAAAATATAAAGGAAATTAAATAGTTATAAATAGGCCTATGCTAATTAAGAATAGTCCCGTAACAAATAACATCATTTACAAAATTCCTTGTAAGGACTGCCCATCGTTTTACGTTGGTCAGTCGAGTAAAAATTTATGTGTACGTATTACGCAGCATATGTATTCAGTTAGAACAGCCCAGACTTCAAATGCACTGTTTATCCATCTGAGTGAAAAAATTCATTGTATTAATTGGGGTGATACCTCGGTAATTGCTAGATCTAATGATTATGTTTCAAGAAATTTACTGGAATCTGCAATTATACAAATCACTAATAAAAACAACCTAAATCTTAGTCTGGGAATGTACCATTTGGACCCATATATTTGTAAGATGTTTTGAAGGACCTGAAAATAAATGAACTACCAATAAATTAGTCCCACATGTATATAGTTATTATTTCTTTCTCTCTCTCTCTCTCTCTCTCTCTCTCTCTCTCTCTCTCTCTCCTCTCTTCCTTCGGTGGTTCATTATTTGCTCCCTTCTCCCTCTTTCTCTTGCTCGATATATATACTTATATTTTCTTTCGTCTTCTTTTCATTAATAATAATTTTTTGGGAAAATTTGTGTAAATTTCATGATATTAAATTGTATATGCTTCCTTGTTTTTTCAAAATGTACTGTTTTCTGGAAGAATAACTTGTTTACTGCGTGTATCCTCCAAGGTGTGGTTACCCTCAGACGTTTCCTCGTTCCTGTAGAGTGAAATCGCCCTTATTGCTAATCTTGCAGTGTCAGTTTGGATATTAAGCCTTCTTTTGACTATGTTTTCCTCTGTAAAATCAGTTTGCCTTAGTAAAGGGTCTGAACAGGACCGAAAGTACTCGGCTATCTCACTTTTTCCTTTTTTCCTTCGTGGCAAAAACCTTTATATATATATATATATATATATATATATATATATATATATATATATTATATATATAATATATATATATAATATATATATATATATATATATATATATATATATATATATATATATATATATGTATATATACTTTCTAATTACTTAAATTCTTAAAGGCTTCTCGTCACTTTCTACATTTTGACCCTACGTGCCAACAAATAAATCCATCTCATATATTATTCATTACCATTTAAACAAAGAACGATGAAATTTGGCTTACATGTTTCAGCGATCTGATTTAATTTATCAGTGTTTTGGGTCAAAGGTTTAGTTTTAAAAAAGGAGATACTCTAAGCATCTAGTGAACTTTTAAAATTAAAGTCTTGCAAATATATAGTTTACCATCCTTCACTTCCGTGAACATGAATTTTTAATGTGCAGCCTTGCTTGAACATTTAAATAAATGCTAAATCTTTGTTTGACGGACGTCTGATGACATTCATTACCTAATTTTGTAGACCCTGGAGTATTTTTTTTGTAATGGAAATGTGAGGTTACTACAGAACGATGAGGTCATTGGCCTCGCCACCTTCCCGTCAAATGAACTTAATATATTCTTGTTTTTTATTAAAAAGACTTTCGATTTTGGTTGAATTCAAGAGATGATGTACTCAAAATGGCATGGTTCTGGATTTACTAATAAAAAAAATAGAAATTACAGCATAACCGTAACACTACCTTAAAACCACTAGTTATATTTTTTGAGAATCGCTGCCCTAAAGCAGATTAATAATTAAACTATAAAATCGTGAAAATGTGGTCGCTTCGCGCGAAAATGAGGTAACATTTTGTACTCATATTGAAACGTATGTCTAAAAACTTTTGTCTCACATTAATAACAGGTATTTCCACCGTTTTACCTCGAAAATACGATAAATTTATGGCACATTATTTTTCATTCTGCGGTTATGATAACAGCAATATGTTCTTACACAGACTCTGAACATGCAAATGACCTGGCTCCCCTAGAAATGTTATCAAGACACATGGGCCAGTCCTAGCGCTAAACCTCGTTTGTATGATATCCATTTTTTTCATAAGATTCTTTCCAAAATACCCCACTCATAAGTATTAGTTGTATGATATCCATTTTTTTTCATAAGATTCTTTCCAAAAAACCCCACTCATAAGTATTAGATGTGTTTTTCGCGTTTTTTTCGTGATTGGATATCTTTGATCCAATTGGCATGACAGATCTTCAAGCAACAAATTTCTTGGGACATGAAACCACACAGCATCAGAAGGATAAATTGGCCTGGAGGTTATTGCATATTGCAATCTCATTACCTATTGAAACCCGTCAAACAAGGATGAAGGTAATTTCGTTTGGAGCAAAGAGTTCTATAAAATTGCAGAAGTCAAAAGACTTTCACTGGAATTCGAGACTAAATATAAAGAACTAAATTGCTATCTTAGTAAAACATTATCGATTTATATTGCATTGGCAGTTTGTTTGTATGGTGTTTTTACGTTGCACGGGACCAATGGCTTTACGTGACTTCCGAACCACGTAGAGAGTGAACTTCTATCACCAGAAATACACATCTCTGACCCCTCAATGGAATGCCCGAGAATTGAACTCGCGGCCACCAAGGTGGCAGACCAAACCGACCACGCCACTGAGGCGCTTACTGCATTGGTAGGAACTGCCTGACTGGCTGCCTTGTCCATTGACCAAAACCGACTTATATATATTTCCTTTAAACATATAACAAAAATCCAAAATCCTAACTGAGCATTAATCTCTTGTTTACTCAACGTTTTCAATATTTACCAAGTTACAGCAGTGAAACATGTGCTTGAGATTTTTCTGCTCTAACTGGGTGCCACATTCCTAAATGAAGACTTTAGATTATACGCAAATTGTCTTAATGCATATATATGTAACTTATGTATATAATATTACATATTATAAGAGTATTCGCTAAATATTTTTCTTCGTGATTAAAGAGACATATTTTAATACATATACAATTGCATATGAATGCGTCCTAGTGTCTAGCAACAATAACTATTTGTAAAAACGAGAAAGGGGCGAACCGTAATAAATCAGGGGACAAAAATAATCTCGTTATCTAAGCGGAGATAACAATAAAGAAGAAATGCACATCTTAGAATTGACCAGGGTGGAGAAAATCAAACGAAAATCGAATTGCTGAAAATATCAAAGAATGTCGCCTCAAATGAAGCCAATGACAACCTCTAAAGGAATTCTTCCCTAACAATTGGGGAATTGGTACATAGTTAGTTATATATGTTTTAGTTTTTCCCATCACTTGTAGATGGCTCCCCTTGACCGGCTTCTGGTTGCGGCTGAAACCAGATACGTTAATCTTAACTATTTTTATTTAATACCGTTCTTATCTTGATTATTTCGTAAACTGTTTTGAATGATGATCCCTTTTATCTCCTATGTTTCATTTCGACTACGACTCTATTACAACTACTCTATTCTCCTTGCTCCTACTACTCGATTCTCCTTGCCCTTGCTACTTCACCCTCCTTGCCAACTCGTGAATCTTTCTTCGCCCGCCTCTTGATGACATTTTATTTAGACAATTAGTTTCTTCTGCTTCTACTTCATCTTCTAACAGTGAACTCTCGGGATATTACATGTTATACCTGTGAAATAGGACTTGATAATTGTTTTGGATTAAGTGATTTCATTTGAAGTGCATCCCATTTTTAAATTGCTAATTCATGTGTTTCTTTAGCCACACACTACAGAGGTAGTGCCCCATTCCCCCCGTCGTAAACTGGACACTTGGATGACATTCAAGGCAGCTGCTCCAAATCACCGTAAAGGCCGTACGGACTCGTGTGAATGTTACAGCAGTTGATGACCGTCTTTAGTGAAATACTGAAACTAGTCTCGTCGCCACAAACATAAGCTAGTTTACAGCAGGAGTCCAACTACGTATCCACGTCAGTTATCCGGAAAACTCATGTGATATCAACTACGCCCGAGGAATGCATACAAATTTAAGTATTGCCTACTGCTACAGCAATTTAGAATCATAATGTTTATTTTGTTATTAAATTGTTATTTTACTTCTACTTTTGATTTATGCCTTTTAATGGTTATACTCATCTCTGCTGAAAAGCCACTACACACTTCGGTACCACCGTTTCCTTTACACAACCATAAAGGGTCGTCTTGAAATTTTTCCAAAATCTTGAACACAAACTTCAACTTCCTGCAATTATCGGAACATTTATTTTTAATGTGTTACCCTGGCTAAATATTACACAAATCCTAAAACCTTATTCGCTTGACATCTAACGTGATTATTATTACCTAATAATAATCAGGTCATTTGCCATGCGACCTCCAAGTCAAAAGAGCTTAGAGTATATAATATATTATATATATATATATATATATATATATATATATATATATATATATTTATATTTATATATATATATATATATATATTATATTTATATTTATATTTATATTTATATTTATATATTTATATTTATATTTATATTTATATATATATATATATATATATATATATATATATATATTTATATTTATATATATATATATATATATATATATATATATATATGTATATATCGAGCTACAATGTCCTTTAATATCTAATTCGCTCTACCTCGGAATTAATATATTTTCATATATGCTTAACAGAGGGGGAATTTTTTCTCGATAATAGACTTCTCTGGACCAGGGCGCGAACCCGTGGATCCTTTCAAATCCAGGAACGGGTTCGCGCCCCGGTCCAGGCAAGTCTATTATCGAGAAAAAAATTCCCCTTCGGTTAGCATATATGAAAATATATTAATTCCGAGGTAGAGCGAATTAGATATTAAAGGACATTGTAGCTCGCTATATGTATATGAATCACAGAAATGTTATATGACTTATATATGTATATATGTATATGCATGTATGTATATATGTATGTATGTATGTATGCATACATGCATATATATGTATATATGTGTATATATGTGTATATATATATATGTATATATATTGTGACGAAGTGCCAAGTATCTATTTACTACACTTACCATTCATTAATTGTTACCTCACAAAAGCCAGACACCTGAACCCTCATCACAGGTAGGGTAGTGTGGTAAAAGGCCCCCGTGGGATAAAGGCCTCCCCCTATTTTCTTGCTTATTACATATCATAGCCACTTAGTCAGCTGATCAGTGCAGCAACACCTTCTGCCTGAAGCTTTCTATGCCAAACAGCCAGGGAGAACTAGAATGGGACACAGCCGGCACGCATTTTTCTTCTTTGGACACATTTCATGTAAGTATGCGTGCTATATCAGGGATATCCTGTGCGGACATCTTGTCAGTAAAATCAGTACTTTAACTACAGTTACTTCAAATGAGAGCTAAGAAATATCTTGCGATGCAATCCAGACTTGAAAACTCAATTGAGGTGCAAGTGGATTTAGTTTTCTTAAAAAATTGCAAGTGGGGTAAAAGGCCCACCACGATTTGGGGCAAGAAGCCCAGGGGGCTTTTTACTCCATCTGATCAGTTGGACGTGTAACTACTAACCAGTGGTGAAAGAGGACAGACTACATGTTATTTGTGCAATGAAGGCAGCAGGAGTTTGTCTTCCTTCTATGTTTATATTTGCCCGTAAAAGGATGACTTCACTGCTTGTGATCGCCAGCTCACCTAGATCAATTGCTAGATGCACAGCAAATGGATGGTCTAATGCTGATGTTTCGTAGACTGGCTACATCACTTTGTTAAAATTGTTTACAATTCCAGATGGCCACCACAGTCACAGGACTTTAGCCAGAGAGAATGGAGTAATGTAAAGAAAATTATTCTACCTTTTCGACTTATGTCATTTTTGTTCTTATGTAAAACTTATCCATTATTTCTTTTATTTGTATTATTCTTGGTGCTATATAAAAGTGAATTTATTTCTAATTGTGCCGCTACAGCTGTCACGCAGAGGAAGTGTCAATTTATTTTACAATTTTGATAATTTCAGTTCCTATGAATATCAAAAAGTTCCTAGGTTTTACAAGAAACTAAGAATTCTAAGATTAATTACTGTATATTTTCCAACATTATTCTTGAATATTTTTGTGTGGAAGGTTGAATTTTCTATATTTAGCAAAGTAGGCGTCTACTTTTCAATATAAATGGTAGTTTGCATGATGTACCACAATATCTTAGGTATGGGGCAAAAAGCCCCCACCGTGGGCTTCTTACCCCACCCATGGGGTAAAAGGCCCCCTTTGTTCTTTTTTTTTTCAGGTCATGTTTTTACTATCCTAAATTGCTAACAGCTTCTCATGATTATGATCGTTGATACTCCAATAACAAAGCTTTCTAGAAATATCTCTGTTAGGTCAATAGCTGAAATACTGTAGACTAAATAAGCATTTCTCCTTAAGGGGGGCTTCTTACCCCACTCTCCCCTACTAAACGACTGAATACTCTAAAGGCAACAGTGATCCCTTAACAACTTACCAGTATTGCAGAAAATCAGACTAAGTTCATCAAAACAGGTGTGAGGTAATCTTGTAAGTAATTAAATTAATCAAAGGGCATCACTCCATCAACAACTTTAAAAGTCTAAGTAGTTCCCTGATTTCAGAAGTCTAAGTACTTCCCTGGTTCTAAGTCACTTCAAGTTAATTGAAGGAAAACAGATCAATCACCACTATGTTTCTACCTAACATCAATATAATCAAATGTAAATATACTGGTTAGAAATGAAAACACTTATACAAATTTTAAATACAAAAATTTATAATTAAACTTAAACTTTATAAGTGAAATTCACAATATCATGGAAAATTTCCGTTACTTGAAAACAAAGTAAAGTTTAATTAATTCTTGAATCAATTAAGTAAAATTAAATCAAAATTAATTTATCACAAAATTCAAGAATATTAATTCGATCAAAATTCAAAAGTGTTAGGCAATAATTGAAAATTTGAAATGAATTCACAAGTGCTAAACAATAATAAAACTTGAAAAGAATTCTAAGTAAATCAAATTAATTCACAAGTGTTAAATTTAATTAAATATGCAATGATTACGCAATGAAAATAACTAAGTTAATTAAATTTTTAATGCAAATGAAAATACAGAAAAATGTGGAAAATACCAAAATCGCAAAAAGTATTAATCACACAGAATATAAAATAAAAACACACACTTCAATAAGAAAATGGACAAATGCACCGAAATGAAACAAACACAAAACACAAAATAAATCTGCAATGTGTAAAAATGTAAATAGTTTCACTCAAACGATTGTAACTATTAGTTATTAGTTTTTACCAAACCTTTGAAACCATCAGTTATTAGTTTTTACCTAACCATTGTTCCTATTAGTTATTAGTGGCAACTAATAAAAACATAACACACTACCTTTTTTGGTATACCAATTTCTTTCTTTCTTTTGCTGCAGCTTGTTTCACACTTTCACAAAACCAGGCACCGTTACACAACAATGTTTGTTCAGATTCCACAAAAAACACTAAATAACACTAAATAAACTCTAAGAAATATCAAATCTGAAATCTACAAGTTACGAGTGATCATTCAATAAGTACAAAATCGTTACGTTACTTTAAAATCAAAAGTGCTATGCGATGGAGAGAAGAGAGAGAGAAGAGAGAGAGATAGAGAGAGAACGGAGGAGAGGAGAGAGAGAGAGAGAGATCTGAATGCCTCTCGGTTCTAAGATGTAATGAGTTCTCTTCCTTTCGGAAGCTGGACAGTGGAGACGACACAAAATGTTTTGGGACACAATTCTATCTAGAAGCTTCCATTATGATGCAACTTTACATACAAAATGTGAAATCTGCACACGTGGCATTGACAAAGACGAACGCGAACGAGACGAGTATACATTCATGTTCGTACCCGATCAGGACAGAGGTCGAGCGATAATCAAGACTGACGTTTTTAAAAACACAACGAAGACTCGAGCTCCCTTAATCTCGAGGAGATGAAAAATTACTGAAACAATTCCAGCTTTGAACGGACAAAGATATTCTCTCTCTTTCTACATTCTATGTTATATATTCTTTTACAATATGTAATGCAGAAATCTGAACTCACATTTTAAACATCCTATCTCTAAGCTATCTAGGAATCTGGAAAAATGTTGCCAAAATCTTATACACAATATTTTATACAGTCAAAGAGGGGATATATGCATTTTGACAGTAGCAATATATAATAATATGTATATATATGTACATATATATTAGAGATGTATCAGAGATCTGCATCCGTATCCGCGGATTATCCGCATTGTTTTAAAAATATGGAACCACATTGACAATTACTTAATATCCGCATCCACATTAGCACTGCAAGTAACATCCGCATTCGCAGTATGAAAATGCGGATATGCAAATATCACCCCCTACTCAAGGTTCTATAGTTCATACTCATACATTGTAGTTAATAGTAGGGCTTTCTTTTTTTTCTTTTTCTTTTTTTGTGCTAAATTTGGCTTCTTTGTTTTATTATACACAGTACCTGACACGCAATTACACATTTCATACAGTACATACTGTATAAATAGCTCTGTTACTGCATATCTGCTTTATAGCATATAGGTTGTTTTATAGCATATTAGTTTTAAAGCATATTTGTTTAAGTAATTTCATAAAATTTATGGTAGTTGTAGTCATAAAGGAAGGGTATCATGTTTTTGTTTTAAAGAAACGCTCTCTCTCTCTCTCTCTCTCTCTCTCTCTCTCTCTCTCTCTCTCTCTCTCTCTCTCTCTCTGTCATGCGATGAATGGCTTTGACTTTTGTTACCCTCATTTGTGTTTCTGATAATGCATAATTTTGAATTATGTGACTGACAGTCGCCCCAAACTAGTAATATATATAAATTAATTAGCTTTACAATTCATCCGCATCCGAGAGGGTATGGTCATCAAATATCCGCATCCACAAATCCCAATTTCAGACATCCGATACATAAATATATATATATATATATATATATATATATATATATATATATATATATATATATATATATATATATATATATATATATATTATATATATATATATATATATATATATATATATATATATATAATATTATCATATAATATATATATATATATATATATATATATATATATATATATATATATATCATATATATAATATATATACTATATCATATATATATATATATATATTATATATATATAATATATATATATATATATATAAGGATGGTGTTTTACCAAGAAAGGTTTTTGGTCCGTATATTTAGCCTCGAATTCCAGTTTATGTGACACTCTTTCTGGATGCTTGTCTCTAGACTTCTAATATCTTAAACCATTCGTTGTTCCAAACGAGTTGAAAGTATCAGCGTTTGGTGGGTTGATAAGTCATGTGGTTGCAATAATTACTTCTGATGCTGTGTGGCTTCATGTCCCGAGACGTGTGTTTCATCATGATCTGTGAAGCCAACTGGAGTAAAGTTATCTAGACATGAGAGAAAACAACAATAATAAAAAATGGTACCAAATACTTATTAACGGGGTTCTTGGAAAGAAATTTAAGAAAATAAGCAAAATAATGCAAATGAATTTAAGCGCAGGAGCTGTCATGTGTTCTCTGTCACGTGTCAAGGGAAGTCCTGTCGTTTGCATGTTAAAGAGTTTTCATCAGAATATATCACCGTTGTCATAACACAAAGTGGTAAATAATACTCTTCAAATTGATCATTTTCACCAGTTATAACGGTGGAAATTCATAAGCTATTAATGTGATAAAAAAGGATTTAGATATTTCCATGTTAATAAAAAAAAAATGATACCTCGTTTTCATGGGAAGGGACCACAATTTCATGATTTTATATTTTATTTAGAAATTGTTTCAGGGCTGTGGTTGTCTAAATATATAAAACTATGCTTTTTTGATGTAATTTATAATTCTTAATGAATAAATCCCGGACTACACGATTTTCAGTAGACCATCACTAAAGTTCAGCTAAAATGGAAACAATCGTTTTATGATATATATATATATATATATATAGTATATATATGATATATATATATATATATATATATATTATATATATATATTGTATATATATTATGTATATATATCTATATATATATATATAAAATATATATATAAAATATATATATATATATATATATATATATATACACGTATATATTATACATATTATATATCATAAAACGATTGTTCCCATTTTGGCTGAATTTGAGAGATGATCTACTGAAAATCGTGTAGTCCGGGATTTATTCATTAAGAATTATAAATTACATCAAAAAAGCATAGTTTTATATATTTAGACAACCACAGCCCTGAAACAATTTCTAAATAAAATATAAAATCATGAAATTGTGGTACCTTCCCATGAAAACGAAGTATCATTTCTTTTATTAACATGGAAATATCTAAATCCTTTTTTATCACATTAATAGCTTATGAATTTCCACCATTATAACTGGTGAAAATGATCAATTTGAAGAGTATTATTTACCACTTTGCGCTTATGACAACGGTGATATATTCTGATGAAAACTCTTTAACATGAAAACCAGAGGACTTCCCTGGACATTTGGCAGAGAACACGTTACAGTTCCAGCGCTAAAAATTCATTTTCATTATTTTCTCAAATTTCCTTCTAAGAATCCCGTTAATAAGTATTTCGTGCCTTTTTTATTATCATTATGTTTCTCTCATGCCTAGATAACTTTATTCCAATTGTCTTTTCAGATCAAGAAAAACACGTCTCGGGACATGAAGCCACACAGCATCAGAAGTATTTATTGCAACCACATGACTTATCAACACCAACCAAACGCTGATACTTTTAACTCGTTTGGAACAACGAATGGTTTAAAAGTCAAGAGACAAGCATCCAGAAAGAGTGTCATATAAACTGGAATTCGGGGCTAAATATACGGAACCCAAAACTTTTCTTGGTAAAACATCATCCATTTGTACAGCATAGGAATAATTTTCGGAATTTCATAGTCTTTCGTGGATCAAATAAAAAAGTATATATTACCTCTTAATATACAACAAATGTCAAAATCCTAATAAATTCCAAAAATAAATATATATATATATAATAAATAAATAAATATATATATATATATATATATATATATATATATACACATCTTCATTAAAGTTTCAAAATCGCATGACTTAAGATCTTAGTGGCCTCTCGACTACTTTCCTCATTTTGATCAAAGTTCCAATTCATAAATCCACCTTTTAAACATCAGTGAAAAGGATGTGGGTGAAATTGCCAGAAAGGGTTTAAGAATATTACAAATCAAAGGATATCGAAATTTAGCCATTTGTGTTTCACTGATCCAATATGTTTAAATTTAGTATTATCGTCTGTAGTTTCGCGCAAGTTATTTTAAAACGTTTAAAGTTTTTCACGTATTTATTGTAGTAGTGTGGAAAGTGAAATATTTAGAAAAAAAAAAGAAGTAAATACATTAAACTTCTACGATGTTTTTTTGAAAGAAAACTATTTTTCACCAGTGCATTTCAACTTCGTGCAATTCAATGAACATAAATTTTAATATGTTGCCTAAGCTAAACCTAAAATAAATATTAAATCTTTATTCGCTTCACGTCGTATGTCATTCATCACCTAATAATACAGGCCGTGGAATACATAATTCCTTGTAAAGGTGATGTGAGGCTACTATGACACAATAAGGTTATATAGGTATATAATATATATTATATATATATATATATATATATATATATATATATATATACATATATATATATATGTTATATATATAATATATATATATATATGTATATATATAGGAATAATCTACCAAAGATAGCGCAGTCCAGAATTTTCTCATAAATAGTAAGAAATTACAGCATCACCATTGCATCACTATTACCATAAAATTACAGTTATATATTTTGAAAACGGCTCCCCTAAAGCAGTGTTATAATCAGTATATAAAACCATGAAAATGAGATATTTTTTATTCATGTGGTAATATTTAAAACCTTAAGTCTCACATTAATGCCATACGAATTGCCACAGTTTTAACTCGCGTAAAAGTGATAAAATAAAACGTGGCACTTCCACTGATAAAAGTAGTTGGTAAGACATCAACTATTTTTTTAAATTTTCTTTTAAAAAGTAAAACATCCACTATTTTCTTAAAATTTCTTTTAAAAATCTCAGTCACAATACTTCATGTCTTTTGTCATTTTCGCTCGTGACTGGATAACTTTACTCCAATTTGCTTGACAGATCATCAAGAAACAGGCGCCTAGGGACATGAAATCACAGAACACTGACAGGAAAATTGGCCTGAAAGTTATTGCCTACTGCTCTCACATTACCTTCTACATGAAATCCCGTCAATCACTGATGAAGTCAATTTCGCTTGAAAGAAAGAATTGTTTCAAATGGATAAATTAAAGCGACAAGCACCCAGAAAAAATAGGGAACTGAAAACTAACTAAAACACTACTTTGGTAAAACATTACCTATCTATACTGCTTTAGAAAAAAAAATCGAATACATTAGTTTGTCACGTATCAAAACCGGACGTGTATATTAAATCAAAATATAAAACAATGTTAAAAATCCTAACTGAGCATTATTCTCTTGCTCACTCAGCGTTCTAAGAATAACCACATATACTTTCAGAAGCTTATCTGTATTTCAATAATGCAGTTGTGAAATATGAAAAGTATTCAGAAAGCTAAATTCAGCCAAAACACCATTTTCTAAAAACAATATATGCAGTCTAAAGGGCAATTAAATAAAGAAATTTACCTCTTGTTAGGTCAGAAATGTATCCTAAAGGAAGCCACTGGCAGCTACTAAGGGTCTTGAAAATTTATTGGTTCACAGAAAGTATAACATTACAAAAGTGTGTTATGACAGACTTGTCCTCTAAAAGTTAATGCTAGGTTTGCAAATTGCAAGCACTAAGCAGTAATCTATCAACCAGGGGAAGGCAACAAAGTTCGTAAAATTCCCTCGCAAAGTAATGAGTAAATCATGTAGCAAATTGCATACTCATTTTACGAGCATGTTCATTGCTTATGTGGAGATGAAATCTTGTCTTTCACTTTTATGATAAATTATATCGTTTCGTGATAAAGTTTTTATCGAGTTAGGCCCATGACTTTTAATGACGAGGCTCCTTATTTTGCATTATTCTCCTTTATTATCACAGTTTCAGATGTGAATAATTATATATATATATATATATATATATATATATATATATATATATATATATATATATATATATATATATATTGTGTGTGTGTGAGAGTGTGGCATATCTTAAAATAAATTACAAATTTACGGGACTTAAGTTCTAGGTGCCCTCCTGGCTACTTTTCTCACTTAGACCAAACGTATTTTGAAATTCCACATCAATGTAAATATTCATGAAATTACCAGAGGACTGAAGGGCTTTACAGTTCAAAGGTCATGGAAATTTGGCTACATTACAGTTCCAACAAAGGTCATCGAAATTTGGCTTACGAATCTCAACAATCCAATTTATGTACATTAATCATTACCATCTATATTTTAGTGCAAGTAATTTTAGACATTCATAGTTTTTTTCCAGTATTTACTATATTAGTGCTTAAGGTGAAATCTTTAGCATTAACTTTAAAAAGTTCTTACTCTAAGCCTCTAAAGTGTACTTTTAAAATAACAATCTTTGGCACAAGTACATTCCCAACTTCCTGTAATTTAGTTCATATGAATGTTTAATGCGTTCTCTTCACAAAACATAAAACAAATACTAAATCTTTGTTCGCTTGACATCTGAAGAGATTCATCACTTAATTTTTAGGTCGTGGGCTGAATTTTCTTAATAGATATGTGAGGTTACTATAACATAATAAGAGTTCCTCGCTGGACGAGTGGTTTTCGCGCTCGACTGCCAATCCGGTGGTCCGAAGTACGAATCCCGGCTCGACCTACGCGGAATCAGAGGAATTTATTTCTGGTGATAGAAATTCATTTCTCGAATAAGTGTGGTTCGGATCCCACAATAAGCTGTAGGTCCCGTTGCTAGGTGACCAATTGGTTACTAGCCACGTAAAAATATCTAATCCTTCGGTCCAGCCCTAAGAGAGCTGTTAATCAGCTCAGTGGTCTGGTAAAATTAAGATATACTTAACTTATAACATAATAATATCATTTGCCCCTCAATCCCCATGTAAATGAACCTTATATATATATATATATATATATATATATATATATATATATATATATATATATATATAGTTACATTTATAGATCGTTTCGTCTACCCCGCAATTAATTAATTAATTTGATTTGGAAAATGGCAGCCATTTCCTCCAAATATCAGCTGATTTTTAGGAAACGCGGGAACCAAAACCCGCCAGCCAGAGATAGGGGGTTCCCCAGTTGGGGGAAAAGTCTTTTGTCAGCTTTAGGGACGTATCTCAAAAGGGAAGGATGTAGGCAGATTGGTACTTCTTAGACCTATTTCTTAAGCTCTTTTTCCTGTGACCCCTCTGCTGGCTGTATGCTTTGTTTCCAGGATTTGCCTTGCTCGTGGGGGGTTAAGCTGAATCCCAACACCCAAGCAAACCACCTGAATTCTGCCCCAGTCGGCTGCAAGACGTGACCTCGGACGGATGTCCAACCACCTGCCTTCCTGTTAGGCCTATCTAGGGCGTGAGTGGCGCGCCGATCGACCCAGGCCCAAGACAAAGCGGCCACGTTTTTCTACAAAGGTCCACACTGAACACGACATCCAGGTACGTCTTGTGAAACAGCATATTGCCAGTCCCTTATCACCTATTATCTATTTGATCCTCGTTCTCCCAATTCAATTTCCAACCCCAGAAAGAAAGAAATTCTTTGGTTCCCTCTCACTGCCTCATGGCCGCATGCTTCCCCTTGTGTGATCGTCCCAGACCAATGAAGTCATTGCATACCTCAGTGAAACATTAAACAGTTCCTATTCCCCAGTGTTAGAGAACGAATTGCTAATAGTAACTGATAAAAAGAAATCCTTTTTTCTTTTATCTTGTTTAATCTGGGATTCTTTTCCAGATTCCATGAGTCACGTGCCGTCTCTCTGCCCGCAAGTGTTGCATTACCCAAGTTTATGAAACCAGCTTGAATTAATCCATTTTGAGCCAGCTATTATCCATTTGTGAGAGATATATAAGTCCCAACATGTGGACGCTGCATTTACCTTTTCTCCAGGCCAGCAAGGGCCTTTTTTTTGTAAATAAATAGCTGTAAAGTAACGAGCTGAGTTTTCTGGCGACCTTTCCCTCTAAAGAAATTATCACTAATTATCAGTTTTACGGTAAGTTCGATTAATTTCCTTCTGTTCTCCCCCAATTATTTCCGTTTACGTATATAGCCTCTCTCAAGGCCGGCTTAATACGTATATATATATATATATATATATATATATATATATATATATGTGTGTGTGTGTGTGTGTGTGTGTATAATATATATATATATATATATATATATATATATATATATATATATATATATATATATATATATATAAATTATTAGGTAACATGATTGTTTCGATTTTGTCTGAATTTAAGAGATGGTCTACTCAAAATGGCATATTGTCCAGGATTTACTCAATGATAAAAAGAAATTACAGTATAACCATAACATCATCATTACCATAAAATCCTAAGTTACATATTTTGATAATCGCTGGCCTGAAGCACTTTTATAATCAAAATATAAAATCGTAAAAATGTGGTCCCTTCCCATGAAAATGGGGTAATGTTTCTATTCATATGGAAATATCTGAAACATTTTGCCTCACATTAATAGCTTAGGAATTCCCACCGTTGTAACTCGTGAAAAAAAAAAATTTGTAGAAAATTATTTTTCACTCGGTCATTATGGTAACAGTAATATATTCCAACACAGACTCTTTAACATGCATACAACAAGACTTCGCTTGACATGTGATAAAACGGCACATGTGACAGTCCTAGCGCTGAAACCCGTTTTCATGATTTCGACTATTCTCTTAAAATTTCTTTTTAAAAACCGAGTAATCATTATTTCATGTGCTTCGTATTTTTTGCTCGTGATTGGATAACTCTGCCCAAACTTGCTTGACAGAACATCAAGAAACAAATGCCTCGGGAACTGAAATCATGGAGCATTAGAAGGAGAAATTGGCCTCAAAGTTATTATATTAACTTTTTGAACCCGTCAAATATGGTTGAAGTCAATTACCTTTGAAACAAAGATTTTTGTTTAAAATAGTAAAAGTGAAGGGACGAACATCAAAAATAATAAAAAAAAATCGCAGAAACTAGAAATCGAGGCTAAATATCAGGAGCAAAAAACATTTCTTGGTAAAATTATATCTATTTATGCATAGGACGCCTAGTACTTCACTGAACCAAAAAGAGACACACACATGCACACACACACACACACACACACATATATATAATATATATATATATATATATATATATATATATATATATATATATATATATATATTCAATTATTCAACTACTAGATGAAAACCTCATTTACGTATAGGCTGATGTTCTCAATGCATAAATCAACCCACATATACAATATTATGAATTATATATGTATTCATTAAACAATTTTTTCATGCGTACAAAGACATATCCTTCTGAATACATACACGTGTATATGTAAGTGGAGGGGACTTATGTTCTCTGGGGCCCATGTTCCTCAGGTCATATGTGGTCTGTTTTAGGCCTGTATAGGTGCATGATACTGTCACCTGACCAATGTACACGCATGTGCTCTATTTCAAGTTCTAGCGGTGATTATATAAGCAAATTATTGTAGAAATTCAATGAAAACATCATTTATTCTAACATTGCTCCGGTTAACTTTCTTATCTTGGATCACGAAAAAGCATAGCATTTGTTTCATTTACGTTCAAAGATAATTTGTTTACTTTAAACCAATCATTAATATTAACACCATCTCAAGCTGTGTTTCCATGTATAATGTGCGGTAGCGTTAAAAATGGCCCACGGCCGCCCGCGCGGCTGCCGCATTCACGTTTCCAAGTTTGCTGTAAAATCATTCCAGAAGTTATGGAAACACTAACTGAAATTATTGAAGAAGTTATTTTTGCCGCAGTCACTACCACAACCGTACACATGGAAACATAGCTTAACATTTTAATTCCATGTTCTAGTAACACTGGGGCATCTGCTATTTTAATCACAATTCAGAATTGTGTTTCTCACACTTCTAAACAAGAGTCAGGTGACTGTCCACTAGTTAAACTGGTAAGTTCAGAACTTTGCTCAACGAATGTATTTTGCCCGAGCTTGGTAGTCAAGGCCACTCTAGCCACTAAGATGGTCTGTTGGGTGCTTTGAGCCTCAACTGAAAAGTGTCAAATTTTGTTGCGACCAAGAAAACTGCTCTTGAGTCTTCATCGGATCAACGAGTTAGAATTATAAACTGACCCATCCTGCGTAAATGAATGCTAGAGTTATACCAGGGAATCATGGTGGCTTTATTCTTGTTTGTTTGTTTGTGTGGTGTTTTTACCTGGGATGGAACCAGTGGTTATTCAGCAACGGGACCAACGGCTTTACGTGACTTTCGAACCACGCCGAGAATGAACTTCTATCACCAGAAATACACATCTCTGACCCCTCAATATAATGCCCGAGAATCTAACTCGCAGCCACCGAAGTGGCAGGCCAAGACCAAACCGACCATGCCACTGAGGCGCTGCGGTTTTATTCTTGTGTTAGATGGATACCAGTACCAAAAGCATCGAACCAACAAAGAGAACATCGGTCATTGGCGTTGCTGGCGTTGCTGGCATGTTGGATGAAGAGCATGTGTAAGAACCGATTTGTTCCTGGTTACAGAAAAAAATCCACGCATAGAAATCATATGTAATGTGAAGAACACAGTCGTGCACCCGATTAAGACATGGTGAAAATGGCAGAATTCCGTGAGACAATGCGTCTACATGTCCCGCTAAGCGGGTATTGTATGTTGCTGCAGCCAATACTCACAGACAAGGTACTTTCGTTCCTTTTACTGTACCTCCTTTCATATTCTCTTTCTTCATATTACTTTCCACCCTCTCCTAAGACTCGTTTCATAATGCAACTGCGAGGTTTTCCTCCTGTTACACCTTTCAAACCATTTATAGTCAATTTCCATTTCGACGCTGAATGACCTCATAGGTCCCAGTGCTTGGCCTTTGGCCTTAATTTTATATTCAGCTCAACACAACTCGTAGACAAGGTGGAGGAGACAGGCCACATGTAGATATCTTTAATACATTTCTAAGCATTTTAAAGCGGTCCAGCGCCAGTCAAGTAACTGAAAACCCACAAACCATTGAAAGATGTTGCAATAGCTGATGCAAGGGCTGAAACTTAGCTGCACGAGCGATATTTGTAATATCTTGACAATGACAGGGAAATTTCAGTATTTGCTACTGATGAAAACCTCAAAGTGCTACAGAAGTGTCCAGAGACTATATGGATGGAACTTTCAGGTGCTGCCCTGCCCCTTACAGTCAGGTATTTACAGTCCTTGGCAAGTACTGCGGTTGGGTTATTCCCCTGATTATAGTCTTGATGGGACACAGAAAAGTAGGACACTACCTTCAAGCACTGGCTGTGGTCAAAAAAGGTAAATGAGAAGATGTAGCGGTCATCGATGGAGACCTAGACTTGCCACACTTGACTTTCAGCAGTCATTCATCAAAGCCGTCGAAACAGAACTGCGTGAAACACAAATTGGTGGTTTTTATTTTCACTTTAAACATAACCTGTGGTAGCGAATATAGGAGTTTGGTATCAAACAGCCTTACCGCAACAGGAGGCATGTCAGAAAATGCCTGCGTAAAGTGATGGCCCTTGGGTACCTCCCTCGTCCAATTGTAAGGCTTGAATATGCATGGTAGATCAGAACGACTACCAATATGATGAGCAGATTCCCTCTTTGATTGACTTTATGACCTATGTTCAAAATACCTACACATCACGGAAATTTTACAGCTGCTCTGTGGAATGGCTTGGAGGGAAATATGGATCAACGCACAAACAATCGTGTTGAAGGTCATGTAAATCGAATTATATGCATATACGTATATACATACATACATACATATATATATATATATATATATATATATATATATATATATATATGTGTGTGTGTGTGTGTGTGTGTGAGTAGGTAAAAGCTTCACTGACGTTCCTGGATTTGAAAGGATCCATGGGTTCGCGCCCTGGTCCAGGCAAGTCTATTATCGAGAAAAAAATTCCCCTTCGGTTAAGCATATATGAAAATATATTAATTCCGAGGTAGAGCGAATTAGATATTAAAGGACATTGTAGCTCGATAAGGTATATGAATCTCGGAAATGTGATATGACTTATATATATACATATATATATATATATATATATATATATATATATATATATATATATATATATAAAGTCATATCAACATTTCCGTGATTCATATATATATCGAGCTACAATGTCCTTTAATATCTAATTCGCTCTACCTCGGAAATTAATATATTTTTATATATGCTTAAACGAAGGGGAATCTTTTTTTCTCTCTCGATAATAGACTTGCCTGGACCAGGGCGCGAACCCATGGATCCTTTCAAATCCAGGAACGTCACTGAAGCTTTTACCTACTACACCACCGCGAGAGGCTAAAAGTTCATGTCGCCTCTCACCCTATATACCTTTCGCGCGCAGGTAATTAGTTGGTTTGGAGACAACATCACCCACCTCGACTCCGGTAGTGTTTGTAGTGCTTTTGACAGCACATAGCCAATCTATAAGTCATATACCATTTCCGTGATTCATATACATATATCGAGCTACAATGTCCTTTAATATCTAATTCGCTCTACCTCGGAATTAATATATTACCTGCGCGCGAAAGGTATATGAGGGTGAGAGGCGACATGAACTTTTAGCCTCTCGCGGTGGTGTAGTAGGTAAAAGCTTCACTGACGTTCCTGGATTTGAAAGGATCCATGGGTTCGCGCCCTGGTCCAGGCAAGTCTATTATCGAGAAAAAATTAAAAAAATTCCCCTTCGGTTAAGCATATATGAAAATATATTAATTCCGAGGTAGAGGCGAATTAGATATTAAAGGACATTGTAGCTAAATATATGTATATGAATCACGGAAATGTGATATGACTTATAGATTGGCTACGTGCTGTCAAAAGCACTACAAACACTACCGGAGTCGAGGTGGGTTGATGTTGTCTCCAAACCAACTAATTACCTGCGCGCGAAAGGTATATGAGGGTGAGAGGCGACATGAACTTTTAGCCTCTCGCGGTGGTGTAGTAGGTAAAAGCTTCACTGACGTTCCTGGATTTGAAAGGATCCATGGGTTCGCGCCCTGGTCCAGGCAAGTCTATTATCGAAGAAAAAAAAAAAAAAAAAAAAAATCCCCTTCGGTTAAGCATATATGAAAATATATTAATTCCAAGGTAGAGCGAATTAGATATTAAAGGACATAGCAGCTCGATATATATATATATATATATATATATATATAATATATATATAATATATATATATATATAATATATATACCCACTATAACTTACTATAGCAAAATTTTCTTATGGTAAATTAATAGTCCTTGTGCAACAACTCACATGCGCAACTCACAAATTATATTTATAGATAGGAAACCTAGGCCTATTACAAATTATGAATACACAAACTTAAAGCTTTACATACATATTTACAGGTGTATGTTTAACTTTAACATTGTGGTCCATTTAACTTTGACTTACAGGCTGCTAATGTATACCATATCTTTAAAATATAAGATAAACTTAACGGATTTGCATAATTTGTTGTTTTAAAGGCTATCTCATAAGGCTCTAAATGACACCATTGTGGTGAACCATCCAGCTGTATGGACATTTGTAAAATGCTTGAGAGACAGGCAAGCACTCGCAGAAAGCACCAGTGATGCGATCGATATAGGAGTGTTTGGGAGACAAGTCCCCAGCATCTGAAACAGAACGGAAAAAGACATCTCAACTCATTTTGGGATGCAGTCCGTCACTGCACTGGATACTAGATTCTGCTTGTAAAGGGTATAAGAACTGAAAATTGATAATTACATATATCGTAGGCCATAATTTTTTAGAATTAATAGCCACAGATTCCCATTAGTGTAAGCGTTTGAAAGAAGTGTTGTAATCCTTGGTTTTCTGAAGAATTCCATTAGTGTGACCTTGTAAGAGATCAAGAGATCACAGAGCCTGACAATAATAAAGTTTTTGAAAGTCATCGTTGTAAGACTTCTGAGTACATGTTCTAAATGTTCGTGGATACTGTTGTTATTGAATAAAATGCCCTCAGTTTCAAAAGTTCATATTTCACAATTTTTACATCACTGCAACATAAAATAGGGCACCTGCAGATACATTGGTCAGGTGACAGTATAATATATATAATATATATATATATTTATTAATAAATTATTATATTATATTTAATATAATTATATATATATATACAGTATTAATATATACACACACACAAGCCTAAAACAGGCCACATAGGACCCGAGGAACATAGGAACCGAGGAGCATAGGACCCTGGGGAACATAGGAACCGAGGAGCATAGACCCGGGGATATAGGAACCGATGAGCATAGGACCCGGGGAACTAGAACCGAGGAGCATAGACCCGGGGAACATAGGAACACCG
>NC_087209.1:31921273-31941273 GCF_015104395.2 Macrobrachium nipponense | reverse complement strand
ATAATAATGCTAATTTATTCATCATAAAAGCCGTTTCCCTCCAGAAGGGTGGCTTCGCATCAAACACTAAACAACTGTTACTGCCACGTTCGTTCAGTACCTGCTGAATGCAGGGAGGGCACCTCTGAACAGCAAACAAATCTCGTTTGTTTACATTAAGGCTGGACACGGGCTCTTGCTCTATGGCAGCCCGTAAAACAAAGCCTTACATTTATTTCATATACGCAGAAGCCTCACATGCATGTTCTGCCATTCATTTCCAGGTATCAAGCCTTTTCGAGAGTCTAGAGTATCAAGGCCCACTCATTCTGATATTTTCGTCACCCCTCAAGTCTGTTTCACCTATTCCTTTCAAACACTTAGGAAATATACTTCTTGTTTTCCTAAAGCAATGGTCTCTCCCTTTCTCTCAATACAAGCATTATAAACAAACCAGGTCCCACATTCTAATCCATTCTTTCACCCGTGAAACTTTTTTTCTGTGTTTAACTTATTTACCATTTGCACCTGTGACCACAGCGTGACCAGCGCAATTTGTTTCAGTTGCTTTCACAAATCTTTCGTTTCATTCGCATTCAAAACTGTCTGCACCTTACCTTCACAAAGACGATACTAACATACACCTCTACTACTACTACTACTTCTAATACAGTCATCTTCATCGTCTTGCTAGTTAACAAAGGTGATATCAGACTAGTTAAAAATGATATAGATTCATCCTTAAAAATGTCCAAATACATAATTTACGTAGGTGCGTTTATTTTTCATAACATGCATGTGCATATTTACTTTAATGGGTGAATGTGTGTGAATGCATTCAAGATTTAAATAAGTGTTTTCATATTTCAAGCATTCATAATGTGAATCAATATATTCATATTCATAGAAATCAATTAAGTAAACGACCACCGTCAAAATGAATAACGACACAGACACGACTTCCAAAACCAACACAAGCAATCACTGGAGTATGTAAATGCGTTTATACGTCATAAGCAACGGCACCGATAAAATGTGCAAGTAGATTACCATAATCATCACCATAATCGTCATTGCGCATAAAATGCGAAAATAAACAGGAAAGCTTCATATGCAACGCGAAGACCATTTAGGCGATCAAAACATTGCCCCATAAAAGTGATTTGCCGTTCATACAAATGGGGCGATTTGCCTCGCGAATCACGGCAAAAGCCACTGCATCATCCTTAACAATGCAAATGCTCAAACGAACGAGAGAAAATTAGAATAAACGAGAGATCCGGAAAATCGCAAGTCATGAGGAAATTCACGAATCATGGAGGAGGAGGAGGAGGAGGAGGTGGAGGAGGAGGAGGAAAGCCGTTGCTCTCAGAGGAGACAAAAGAACGACAAAACTCGATGAAAATGTCATGGATATCAGACATTAAAATTCAAACGCTATGGATTTCTTCCCATCACAAACTTACTCCGATCAATGTCAGAGAGAGAGAGAGAGAGAGAGAGAGAGAGAGAGAGAGAGAGAGAGGGGGGGGGGCGGGTTTAGGGTGGGAGGGCGGTGGAGAGTATTATGTTTTGTTTTGCGAAGTAAAGAGAAATCCCAGTCTCCTAATAAAAGGGAGACACCTTTTCGTAACATGTAACTATACTGCTAAACCTGACCGCATACCAGACATTACGACAAAATGTTGCGACATAAAACCCGGCGGTCGATAAAATCAACAGAATTTCGGAAGACATAAACAAATGTACCGTAAACACACGCACGGCGAGAGAGAGAGAGAGAGAGAGAGAGAGAGCAGAGGGAACGATATCAAAGAGCGAGGGGAAAGCCCTTTGTTCGAGTGTTACAAAAGTTTGGTCAAAGTGACTGTTCAGGCGGCAGGATCTTCCCTTGTTATTTGTGATTTTTTTTTCTTTTTGGCCAGAGTTACATACATTCTCTACTTAGGACAAGCTTACTGCTCATTTGATGTGTGTTCCATGTTCTTCTAAACCTGACGTCCCGGAGTCTCTGTTGACGGAAGGACACCAAGCGTAAGCAAGAATAAAAATAGCTTCGTTCGCATTGTTCCTTTGATTGGCGTTTTTCTTTCATTTCTTTCCTTCCAGTCAAATGCAACGATGAGTGAATTTCGAGGGATGATAATTCTGTTAATACTGAGATAATGTAGTTACACTTGCAAAAGAAAAAAAATCCAATATGAATTCCATGATTAAAGTCACACTCGCTTTCCGTCCTCTCTATTCAATGCGTTTACGCGCGTATTACGCACTCATTTATTTCACCACAACTTTTGTCATAAATGTTAAATGTCAGGAAGTGAGACGACTTCCTGTCTCCAGCAATATAAATAACTAACGTTCCCAGCGTGGAAACCGGCGTCAGAATAGATTTAAATCAATCAGTTACTTACTGAGAGAACAAAGACGTTTTTCTTGACCATGGGCGCTTGTCTATGCAGGAAAAACGCTAAAACTTGTAAAAAAAACTTGTGATTATCAGGAATAAAAATAGTATCGAATAATTATTTATAAACAATATCCTTTCATTTTCATATTAAAAAAAATTAGGGATTATTAAGTTTTGTCAAAGATTCAAGCTTTTAAGTTAATGAATTTTTGACAGCTATAATAATAATAATAATAATAATAATAATAATAATAATATAATAATAATAATAATAATATAATAATAATAATAATAATAATAATATATAATAATAATAATATCTACATATTACTATTCAACACGAACATATTTGTAGATTACAGCCTAAAAAGCCCATTCACATATCAAGCAAGAACTCGGATCTTAATCACCATATATGAACAAGGAACAGCACAGAATTTTATAAAAGCAAAGAAGCATTTGGCCAAAACAAAAATAATAAAAAAAATAAAAATAAAAAATAAAAAACATTTTCAAACCATCTAAAAGATGAATTATCTACATGAACAATGACACCGGCCAATGCCGTCTATAGGCAACTACACACATTTACTGGCTAACGCCATCAGATCCTGCCAAGGACCTTTTCCGGTCTTCCGCCCTTTCCACTTTCGGAATACTTTTCACATGGCCGGGCGTCATCGGGCTTCAGGGATCTTTGGTCTTAGATAAGATTTCTCCAAACTGGTAGGAGACCCTTCCCCCAACAATCTTCATAGGGATTTAGAGATATCTCCCCCCCCACCCCCCACACACACACACAATTGGAACTTCCGTAATCGCTTCCAGGAGCTCAGCCCCAGGTGGTGGTGGTGTAGGGTAAGGCTGAAGCTGAAGCTTTAGACGTTAGAGAGAGGCTGTAGTAGTAAAGCGCGTATGGATCGGATACCACTGACTTGACTTTGTGTCGTGTTGCTGTTTACGTCTGCACATTATCTGTCAGTTTGACAAAATGTTTGCATTTCATTTATGCTATTCCATTGTGTTTTCTTTTTATCACAATTTTATCACAATTCTATTCTAATTTGGGATTTAATAATAATAATAGTGTACTTAGGAAGCAAACCCTCTCTCAAGCATACTTTATTAAAAGTAATGGCTACTTCAGCAGCGTTACGTTTACAAAGATTCTTCTCTATTCTTCGAATAGCGGAAATAGCCGCTATTCGAAAAATACTATTATTATTATTTTATTAAAAGTAATGGCTACCTCGGCAGCGTTACGCTTGTAGAGATACTTCAGTATCTCTACAAGCGTAACGCTGCCGAGGTAGCCATTACTTTTAATAAAACAATAATAAAAATACATCATTTGGCAATTTATTAGCAATTTCCCAAAATCTACTAAGGCTTTAATGCAACATCTTGCGAAATTCAGATATTAACATTTGGCTATTTATTGGAGAAATCAGTTTAAAACCAACCCCTGCATAAATCATACGAAAACTTAGTAATGGCACCAGCGTTACTCGATCGCTCCAATGATTCCCTACATTCTATTTCACGAGTCCCCAGTTTAAAATTAACAACATTATTCTCCAAGACCTAAGTTTTACTAAAACTATGGAAAATAATGGTACGAAGGCCTTGGCACAGGCCATGGCTCAAACATAAGGATTATAGGATAATTTTTGTCTTTATATTGTGTGCAAAAGTGAGACCTTGCATGGCAGCATAACTCCGATTCTCCCACCATTATTGACTACTTGGTCCATGGGTTGGCGGTGAGATGTACAAAACATAACCGGAAATGTGTTCATAAAACAATGGCTTCTTCTGGTAGCAACCCTCACATTAACCTAAAACATTAAGAAAAAAATAAAATCGGAATCACTTATACTTTCGAAAATGCCAAAGGAAATATTAAGATTTCTTCTCTGCTGTTTGATTCAAGAGTCTAAGGGTAAAAATTCGTATTTAGACTTGTGATACAAAAATAATCGCTTGACTTTAAAATGAGGATACTATCACTTTTCTTAACAGTAGATGCCTCCGTACAGTTTCGTATTAAGAATATATATCTTTAAATAGTGTTATGCGAGTAGAACATCACCATTAACCGTAGCCTAGCTTTTGGCGAAGATCTACATTTTAAAAACAACGGCCTCTTTAATATTCGTATTGTGCTCATATGGGAGAGGTCAACAGAACCACTCATAGCCACTTAGATAATTAACTTTTTGTGAAATTGGAGTACAGGTTATTAGTGTCCGAAGTGTCACTGGGCTAATTGGGTTAATTATTACTGACCACGATGCCACTGGACCAATTGATAATTGTGTTATAATAATGCTACTTAAGTTGTTTTTTTTACGTAAGAAAAGTTATTGAGAGAATTGCTCTAGAAGTACTCCAAAGTCGCTCGCTTCAGGGCAAATTTAATCATGAAAAATATGATGGCCATTATTTGTGGACTTTCAGTATTTTGAATTTTGAAAAAAGATCACGCAATCTGGGCTCGAGTTAACCATTTTGACTACCACAAACATTTATGTTGACAATTAGAAAATCTTCATTCAACGTCATTTTTTTTTCTTTTCAAGCTAAAGGAAATAATAAACTAGAATAGAAGGTTTTTTTTCTTTGCTTTCTCAATGCTCGAGAATTTGTGAAAGTCAGTCTAGCTGGAATCTATGACAACAGAAAGGCACTCTAATCAAAAGAATATATGTTACAGAACTATACCTATAAAGTCATTAAATGCAATTTTTCACGCGGATGCATAATCCTTATAGCGTTTCAACCACAAAAAACAATACTAATAATAACAAAACCGCCCGGATATCAGAGACCTAACCCAGTGCACCCTTAAAAACGTACCTTCTCTCTAAAAATCACATTCCTATCTCTACCAAAGTTGAATTACTTGTTGCAAGTCACAAAGCCTACATTTTTTTGGTAATAAAGGGTGACCATAAAGTCCCAGTACCATTCTGAGCAATAAATACTTGTAATGGTACAAGGAACTTTATGGACACCCTCTATCTTCATAAATAGAAAATGATCAAATATGCTTTTACGAAATCCTCTAATCAACACAGAACCACAACACTCTCCAATATAATCTTCTTGGCAGAAGAAAAGAAGATGAAGGACAATGTAATTAAGGTTCTCAGTCACTTAATGCAAATCCTTTGGTAATAAAATGTGACGTACTTTGTATACTATCCAAAGAACATTCGGTATGTATCAGATATTCATGTTAAAAACAAACCAAATTCTTCAATGTGCACATATGACATATGATCAAATATGCATCTAAAACATAACAGTCAGCTGTCGATATTATATTTCAGGTGCAGGAATGCATCAAGAAAACAATGCTTATAACCGTTGATGTATATCAATGATTAATAATCATCCGAACCTTAGTGAAATGTGACACGCATAACCAGTAGAGTTATTCCGAGGTCGCTGAAATATGACTTTTATATATAGATATATATATATATATATATATATATTATATATATATATATATATTCATATATATATATATATATATATATATATATATATATATACATATATACAATATATACATATATATATATATATATATATATATATATATTATATATTATATATATAGTATATATATATATATAAAATACAGGGTGTCCATAAAGTCCCAGTACCATTACAAGCATTTATTGCTCAGAATGGTACCGGGATTTTATGGACACCCTGTACATATGTACGGTTACACAATGACCATTATTAATTTCCTTGTGACTATTTTACTGATGGAATTAGCTCAACTCATAAATCCATCACTTCAAGTCGATAATTCTAATAGTGCTTCGGCGAATGCTTTTTACTGTGGAAATAGCTTGAGTAAATATCGTGGATAGTACAGAAAAGTAATAAGTTAGCTCATAAAGATTTGCAGTCTCAAGAAGTACCTACAGGCTAGAGCAATGGTTTACTTAACATGGGAGGCGTGCCCCCTAAGGGGTGGGGGGGGGGGGGTCGTCAGCAATTTCCAGGGAAGGAGCGAGCCCTAGGGAAAAATGAAACAAAAAATTCTCAAATTATATTCATCATTCTCTTAACAAGAGTGAGGAACAGATATTCAGTTTATGAAAAAAAATGCAAAAGTATCGCCTTACAACGTTACTTTCCTAGAGTCTACAACTCTAGTTACGCTAGTTGGGCTGACCATGTTTTGTCAATGACCTCCCTTCCAATTCCTCGAAACCCCTTCTGTTTCTAATTTTTTTTTCTTATTGTCCTTTAAATCAGGGAGGGAATTTTACTCATAGATGCAAGGGGGGTGTGAAAGAGAGGACCAACTCTTATAAGAGCCGTAATAATAAGAACCACTGGGCTTGAGTACCAACTGATAACTGCTGAATGCAGTGCCTCAGTCTCTTGGAAGCTTGGTAATAAATCTGGCAACTAGAATCGGGGATTAGTCTCATCACATCTGTCTGTCACTAACATTTCAAATGGACAAATTGACTATTTATCCTACTTCGTTCTACACATGATTCTTAGTCATGGATATTACTTAATCCTTTAGAATATTTACTATAAACAACGATGAATGAAATAAAGAATGACAAACAAATTAAATGAAAACGAAGTTGAACGAACCTGTAATGACGTCACTCGTAACACAACAGGACAGGAAACAAGAACCAATTCTTGAAAGAAAAGAGAGATAAAACACCACGATTACTTCTGATTAAAAGGAAACCGCAAACAATCAATCGGGTTTTTGTTTCAGCCCGGAAAAGGAATCACGTCATATGACATAAAATAATATGAGAAAATCTAGCGTGTTATCGAACAATACTCTTAGCGGAGCAAAATAAAAGACGGCAGTGTTTCCTCCGAGGAGACAGTATGTTTGAGTTCCACAATATGCAAGTTTGCCTCCAGTGCTAAAATTTATCATCTCCACGCACACACACACTGTAAAGTCCGTTTCTTTTCTGTATTTACATAACAACCTCCTCCTTATATTTTCTAACTTGAAACAAAAAATATAAAATTTGAAAAGAATTTCAAATTGTTTTTATAGGCAAGTTAGAATGTTAACAAATAAATTAGGTACTCCACAAAGTTCATATATATAGATGCTGAGAGCTTGAAAACACTAAATTCACTAATAATTAGGAAAATCTATGCTATTTAAAACAGAAGAATTGGTAGATGTGATTCTATAGGTGAACGAACATACAAAGCAATGGGTAAGTTTCTTCGGTATGTACTTCAGTGGTTTAGTCATGAAGGGAAATCAAGAAACATTGACAAGTGAAAATGTGAACACGTTTTAAGTTAAGCTAAGTATATCTTAGTTTAACCAGACCACTGGGCAGATTAACAGCTCTCTAGGGATGGCCCGAAGGATTACATATTTTTACATGTTTAAGAACCATCTTGTTACCTAGCAATGGGACATACAGCTAATTGCAGGATCTAAACCACATCATATCATGAAATGAATGCTCTTCTAGGGCTGGCCTGAAGATTAAATATTTTTACATGGCTAGGAACCAATTGGTTACCTAGGGACGGGGCCTACAGCTTATTGTGGGATCCGAACCACATTATATCGGGAAATGAATTTCTAATCACCAGAAACAAATCCCTCTGATTCCACGTTCGCAGGGCGGGGAATCGAACTCGCGACTACCGAATCGGTAGGCGAGCACGTAAACCGCTCGTCCAACTAGGAACTTGGTACACGTTTTAGAAGAAAGCAGAACAAAAGCACATGAATGAACAGAGCTGGAGTGGCACATGTACAAAAAAGAAGGCATTGAATTTAATATGGAATTTAGCCCAAGCACTGGGACCTATGAGGTCATTCTGCGCTGAATCGAAAATTGACAGTAAATGGTCTGAAAGGTGTAACAGGAGGAAAACGTCGCAGTTGCCCTATGATAGTCGTGAATCAATTAGTTACTTGAGGGTGGAAAGTAAGATGGAAGAATGAGAATATGAAAGGAGGTGCAGTAAAAGGAACGTAAGGGGTTGCTGCTATGGGTCGAAGGAACGCTGCGAAGAACCTTATGTAATGCTTACACTGAACTGCATGAGGTGCACTGACGGCACTACCCTCTTACGGGGCAAAGAAGAGGAAGGTTAATATTACTGGAAAGCTTCTTCTTCCCAGCTTTATCCCTATTCGGGGTTAATATTACTGGAAAGCAAATGGGGAAAAAGCAAAAGGAACAGAATTAACTCTGCAAAGATATCACTATTTGGGGTTAATATATGGAAAGGAATATGGGGAAAAAAAGCAAAAGGAACAGAATTAACTCGGCAAAGATAACGGATCAATACAGGCGCGTGAAGCGAGTGCTGGCAGAAGTTTTTAAAGGTGTTTCATTCTTTAGCAAGTCTAAAGAAATGACTACAATTCTCATGTTTCTAAGTAACCGCTACTCTCTTAATAAGATATTCTCTTTGTGCAATATGAAAAAAAAATGGTGCCTCCATGTTTTTATATAACATTTTATCAAGATAGTAAGTCTTGCTATACTTAAGGGACTGACTTTCCTACAATATGGGTAATTAATCCATAAAATCCAAATACTTTCATAGATTTCTTTTTCACTTTCATCAAGTCGAGGAAAAAGGTTGAAGCTCTGAGGTTTGATTAGTGGGAACTGGATTCTTCTTTTTTTATGATACGAGCATCCAATTACAAGCAAACTATAATTCGACAAAAAAATAAATAAATAACAAAACACGGAATGCCACACACGAGAGGAAAACGTTAACATTATAGAAGATAAACTTGACAAAGAAATGATACTACAGAAATTCATGAAATATGCAACCTGATTACATGCTCTCTCTCTCTCTCTCTCTCTCTCTCTCTCTCTCTCTCTCTCTCTCTCTCTCTCTCTCTATATATATATATATATATATATTATATATATATATATATATATATATATTATATATATATATATAATTATATAAAGCAAAAAAATGTCCTTTAATATCTAATTCGCTCTACCTCGGAATTAATCTATTTTCATATATGTAAATCGAAGGGGAATTTTTCTATTTGATAATAATTTCGTACTGCTCTAGGATTCGTACCAGCGCACAGAGAGGACGAAATTATTATAAACTTTTAAAAAATTCCCCTTTCGGTTACCATATATGAAAATATATTAATTCCGAGATAGAACGAATTGGATATCAAGGGAAATATGTATCTTAATGCATGTACTATATAAACCACGGTGATGTGATAAAATTCATTATATATATGTATATATATATAAAATGAATTTTATCACACCACCGTGGTTTATATAGCACATGCATTAAGCTACAAATGTCCTTTGTAGCTTAATGGCCACGTTTTTCACTTTTCCTTTCGTGGCATTAACCTTTATGTATATACGTAATATCTATATTATATATATATATATATATTTTATATATATTATATATAATGTAACATATATATACTATATATATATATATATATATATATATATATATGAAATCTTGTTTTTGTGTATGTATGTAGGTATATAAAAAACATGTACTTGATGGATGTGTGTGTTAAAATTCCCATGTGCACACACACACACACACACTATATATATATATATATATATATATATGTATATAATATTATATATATATATAGTATATAATATATATAATATATAAATAGCTATATATATATTACATTATATTTATATACGCAAAGGTAATGTCACGAAGGAAAATGAAAAAACGTGGCATTACCTTGATTTATACAACCTAGCATCACTTTTTATATATTTCGTGATCAAGTTTTATATATATATATATATATATATATATATATATATATATATATATATTATATACGCCCACACATTATTTTGTTATTACACAAGAGGCCTCGCAAACGTTTCCCTCTCGTATTCCCGCACCGTTGTTCATGTTCCCCTCCATTTACCCTCATTCCACGCTGCCCCGCCCCAAACCTGCTGCTCCTGCCCTCTAACGCCAGTCTACGTAATTAAATTTAACTTCCTGTTTATATAATAAGAACAAGTGCGTCAGTAGACTTCCTTCCGATGAATAAGCGGATCAAAGAGTCTTCAGAAAACAAGGGAGCGGTTTCCCCCCGGAGAGCGAGAGGGGAATGCAGATTATCGCCGCCTTTCTTTGTTTACAATGACGGAAGGTAGATTCCAGTTCAACCACGTGGCCGGTGCGTCATAGCAACAGAAGCTTCGCGTGTTCCAGCTACTTTATCATTCAAGGCTACTCCCCGTCTCTCTCTCTCTCTCTCTCTCTCTCTCTCTCTCCTGCATGATCGCCTGCGCGGCTAAATTTAGATGTTCTGCTGCCGTTCGCCTTTGATGGTGTTATTTTCAATGCTCGAATTATATGTGCATGACACACACACACACACTGAAGGGCACTTGTACTACATTGTTATCTGCGCACAATACAGTAAATTGTTTTGAAAACTGCAGTCAGGCTGAGGGGAACCAGTGCGGCGCAGCTAGTTGCTATAAAGAGGTGATGTTGCAGCTTCTCTTGAAAGCTTCAGTTCTGGCGCTTCCTGAAGCGTCATGACGCAAACCTACTCTTCTTTCTTCAATTTAGCCTACGATGCAATCTTAGGAGTAAGAAGAGTCCTACGATAAAATCTTAGGAGTAAGTCCTACGATAAAAAATTAGGAGTAAGAGTCCTACGATAAAATCTTAGGAGTAAGAGTCCCACGATTCAATCTTAGGAGTAAAGAGTCCCACGATGCAATCTTAGGAGTAAGAGTCCTAGGATGCAATCTTGGGAGTAAGAGTCCTAAGATGTAATCTCAGAAGTAAGAGTCCTACGATGCAATCTTAGGAATAAGAGTCCTACAATGCAATCATAGGAGTAAGCATCCTACGATGCAATCTTAGGAGTAAGAGTCCTACGATGTAATCTTAGGAGTAAGAGTCCTACGATGCAATCTTAGGAGTAAGAGTCCTACGATGCAATCTTAGGAGTAAGAGTCCTACGATGTAATCTTAGGAGTAAGAGTAGAACTTCTTTATAAATTATCTAACCAGGTAATTTCCGTCCTTTCTAACAAACGAAAAAGCAACATACGCGACAAATGATATAAGAAGAAGCTGAATAATTAATACTGACAATGAGAATATTTCATAAGAACTATAAGGCCAATGGAAGAATTCATATTCTATTCTTAATCAGTCAACCCTTTTTTCATAGTGAGTGAGGTCTCAACAGTAGTTACTTCTTAAATTGGAAACTTGATCGACACGACCTACCTTCCATTCGATTAGGGTCGATATTATCCTTATGACTTTCATTATCCAGACGTCAAATCCAAACATTATGAAGGAGCATTGACGCAGACTCCGGCTGGAGTAAAGAGGCATTGTTTTGCCCGTCGCCAAGTTCTTCCTTTGTTTATAATACGCAGCGTTACGCCTTTGCGTGCATTTCCACTTTCTCTTATAGTTATTCGGATTTGATTTTCTTATTCAGTGTGTTTTAACGTAATATGAATTCATATAATATACATATATATATATATATATATAAATATATATATATATATATATACACAAGAAAAGAATGTCTAACGCAAATTTAATTATTCACCTGCAACACTTGAGTTGATTAATGATGAAATTGGCAACAAATTTTTTGTTTACTTGTTCTCTCTCTCTCTCTCTCTCTGTCTCTCTCTCTCTCTCTCTCTCTCTCTCATATATATATATATATATATATATATATATATATATAATTATATATATACTGTATACATAGGACATACAGATATATATATATGTGGTGTGTGTGTATATGTGTGCGTTCATATTTATGCATATGAACATGGACCCTTGCCGTGAGGTTCTCCCCAACCATGGACTGCTGTCGATGCGCCATTCCACCTGAAAAGTACCAACACAATCTCCCGTCTACTGTCGGCTACAGCCCTCCAGCGTGGGGCGTTTAGCGGGGTGGGGGAGGGGCGTGGGCAGGAGAGAGAGAGTGAGAGAGAAAGGAAAAAAGTAAAACCCCAAAAGTACCAGAAGTAAGCTGCACCAGGGACAGCCAGTCTGCTATTAAAGGGGATAACTCCTCCCTGTCTACATCTCTCTTGCGTTGTTGTTATGGCGCTGCTGGCAGACAGACTTCAGTGCGGTAGAAGGAGGGAGCGTGGCGTGAGAGCAAGAGAGAGAGAGATCGAATATAAAAGAAGACAAAAGCACGGGGAGAGGAGAACGAGAACAAAAAGCAGTAATAACGGAATGGAACGCGTGATAATGACAAGAAGGGAGGGAGGGAATACTGAGGAAAAGAAGAAAGCAAACACACACGTGAGGTGGGGAAGTTCTAAAACACGTGCCTTCCTTTCTCCCTGTCTCTCCCACCCTCTCTCTCTCTCTCTCTCTCTCTCTCTCTCTTTCTCTCTCTTCTCAGTCCAGACAACTGCAAGGAGTCACGCAGCGCAACGAGGCTTCTCTCGCGAAACTAAGCTTCCCATTTGCGTATGAAGTTCCAAACAAAGTTGGGCCTCACATTTAAGGATCCTTGAATAAGCGTGCCGTCATTCTGTTCATTCGGGAGTAGGGAAATGAAGCGTGCTGGCAGCATTGCAAAAGATACCATGGTCGAGAGAGAGAGAGAGAGAGAGAGGTTCGTCGCTCGCGTTCGTCCTTTGTTCTTTGTTTGGTAACGAGAACAGACTGGGGATTTTTGTTCTTTGTTAAAGGAACAAGAACGTTCGAAGGATGCAGAACTTAAAACAATAATATTGAAGGGTTTGTTATGGGTGGAACAATGGTCGGCTGAAGGTCTAGTGCACTCCTCTCCAAGGGCAGCGTCGCTCCCAAACTTTGATTTCACATCCTCTCTCTCGGGCTTCACGGTTCACAGAGACAACATAAAAACAAAGTATTAACAACTACACAAAGGTATTTCAACATTGCATAAAGGGGCTTCATTCAATCTCTCGGGTGTTCTTCATATTGTCTATAAGCGAGATTAAGATGATAAATATTGAAGATGAATTTTAATTACCTAGTGAAAATATATCAGGCAAGGCATATTTTGGTTTTCATAAAAAAACAAACTGGTAAACGTTCTTAAAACAATTACGTAAAGAAACAAAATCATATACACCTTCAGAAAAAAAAATCTTCAGCCAAAATACCAGTAACAACGACACTGAAATAAACAAAAACCACAATTACTACTCCGAGTGCCACAGGGACTAGTAATATTCAACGAAAGCATTCTGAGAATACTGATAAACAAACTCATGTGCTTTACCAGTACCAGAACAGTTTTAAGAACATTCGACCGAATAAATTCTTTTTCTCTCTTTTGTTTAAAAAAAATACACTTTAAAGGTCATTTTACAATAAATACATATACTATACATTTAATTTCTGTACAGAATCAATAAAATTATTTATATTTTTTCATAGCTCAACATACTTGAATTTACTATATATATATATATACATACTTATACCAATGCCTATACACGGTACATACATACATTTCACATACATATATATCTGTATATACTAAAATTCCGAACAGAATAAATGTTTTTAATGATTTACGTAATACATACCTTTCTCTTACAATATATGGTTGATGCTTCATACACAAGTATGCATGATGGTCTACCGTTGTGCTATGCTTTACTGGAATTATTTCAAAAGTATTGCGTCAATCATTTAAACAAATTTATTCTCATTTTCCACGTAGTTACCTGGAATTCTAATATATACAGATATATATGTATGTGTAATGGGTATGTATGTAGTACAGTATATGGATATATGTATATGTATGTATATACATAGTAAATTATTTATATTGATCTATAAAAAATATTATGACTGTATATTTGTTGATTTTGTACGTAAATTACATATATTGTATATGTATTGAATTGTAAAATGAACTTTAAAATGTATTTTTTTTTTAATTAAAAGAGAAAAAAAATCCTTTCAACAGTGTAGCGCGAGTTGTGATGACAAGGTAGGCTAGACCGAGAGTAACTGGCACGACATGGACATACTGGGCACAAACAGTTCGGTACGAAACAAACGTACAGTCTCTATCCAAACGTTAACAGTGCCAAGATATGACTGAACCTATGCTTAGTTTTAATCAAGCAAATGGAATGCTGATGCAAGATTCCAATTCGAAGTACAAAATATGTATGACCAAAAAAATAATGTTAGAATCTCCAATAATTATGTTACATTAACTCTTCAATGCCAGCAATGTGAATCATATGCATATAACCTTAACATAATGGCATCAATTAGTCTTCAATGCAACCGGTATGAATAATTATCTGATAGTCTCTAATAAATGATACCACTATCATTCTTCATCACGAAATATTAATTAAATCGCCATACGAATATTCCTATTACCTACAAAACCGTGAGCCGTTCACGGACACAACCACAATTCCGAAGCAAATACGACAAAGCAAAAGAGTTCTTTTACAGAAAAACAAAATCAGAAGACTTAAACAGTAATAGGGTACCATTTCGTACATTTATTTTTCTGCATGAAACATTGATATTTTTTAATCGTTTCCCTAATCGGAGGGTACCCGAAAAACGAGGCAACACTAAGTGCGCTGTCGTCCTTTAATTACTAAATCGGCAGCTCCCTCCTTTATTCGAAAATCTCCCGCTCTTTGGATCTTAACACCCTTCGTCCAAGCATTACTTTTTATTATTATTATTATTATTATTATTATTATTATTATTATTATTATTATTATTATTAAAGACTTACAACCTTGAGATACATAAGAGTAGATTTACATAGTAAAAGTTGTAAATAACTAAAAAGAAAATATTTACAATTAGAAACTTTTATAACCTATTTATTTTTCAGAAAAAAAAGATAATTAAAATAATGTTCTATCTCTCAAAAATCTAATTTTTCTAAAAAAGGAACCGTAATTATTCTATATTCTATTGCCATGTATTAAATTAAATCTCTCATGTTATTATTGATATTATTATTAAGTAACCTTATGATATCATGTGCAACCATATTCAAATCATTCCTGGTACACCATATCGTATACATATATAAGAACACAATAAAAATATACACACATTCCTCCTACAATTACCTTTGGTATTGAAGCTAAAATATAAAAGTTTCATATTGTTCTCCGGCTCAAAATTACAAATGTTTTTAAGTACATTTCTCAGCCATTTGAAAACTGGTTCAGTTATTTTACATAAATTAAAAAGATGAATAGCATTTTCCTCTATATTACATATTTCACATAAGGAATTGCTTGATAAATTTAAAAAGTGAAGACGTTTTTTCAAAGGTAGTATCATGAAGATGCTTAAAGATAATCTCCTTTCCCACGAAACGATCAATATCACTAAAATTCTTCCATATTACTTTCCAGTCAAATGAAGGATATTTATATCCTACAGAGATGTCATGTTTTTTTTTTAAATACTTCGGTAAACACTCTTATTAGCTAACATTGGAAAATTATGAACCTCCTTTAATTTAACTATGAAGCCAATAGTATAACTGTAATATGGTGTGGGGTAGTAAATCATTTGTGGAGCTTTAAAGTCTAAGTCAAAGAACTTATACAACCTCAAATAACAATAATGCAAAATTAAGCTCTGAGGACCCTTATTCGATATGACAGTTTTGAAAAAGGTATTAACAATAGTAGCATTAGCTTTAGCTCTCACATCGAAAACAGCCAAACCACCTTCAGTCCTACTTCTAGGCATTGTAGATCGTTTAATTGGTTCATATCTACCACACCAAATATATCTAAAAACTAGTCTCTCAACTCTGATGCCAGAATTATGAGTCAAGGGATACACATGAGGAATATACCGTATTTTTGCCAGAATGCACGCATTTGCTTATGACGTCCTCTGAAAAAGGTTCAATTTCCTTGCATGAAGCACTTTCAAATGGTTTTACTTATGATATGTTCCCAATTATTCTTTAGACTTTCCTTATAATCATTACAATGATGGATACCTAGAGTGAACAAGGAAGTAACATTCTGCCTTATCCATGTAAGGGGCCAGTCCCTTTTATTCTTCCAACCACCCATACTGAGAAGTCTTGACTTTTCATTCCTATTAATTTTGCTATTTGTAGCTACCTCAAATTCCTGCACAATTTTATCAACTTCTCTTAAACTATCTTCTGTTGTGATTATTACACTATTATCATCAGCTTAACCAACTGCCTTGAGAGTAGTGTGATCAGGTAAGACTAAGGGTTTCACATTAATATTTTCATTTCTTGATAGATTGCATATGACATCATGCTAAGTGGACACCCTTACCTGAGTGACCTTGTTATGGGGAAAAAGGAAGTTACATAATTATTTACACTCATTGCACTTTCTATTTGATTATATAGCAAACTTATTTTCCCTAAAAATTCGTCTCCAAACCCAAGACACTTATTAACCATATCAAAAGCCTTATACCAGTCTAATTTAAGAAAGGCAGCGTTCATATCAGTAGAATTAACATAATACATAACATCCCTGACCAACATATTACATTGAACAATGCTTCGTCCTGGAATACAGCAAAACTGACTAGTGTCAGTCACTTTGTCCAACACTTCTTTCATACGAATGGTTAAAAGTTTAGAAATTATTTTATAATCAACATGAAGGAGAGAAATTGGTCTTCAATTCTTCAGCTCTTTTGTGTGTGTGTGTGTGTGTGTGTGTGTGTGTGTGTGTGTGTGTGTGTGTGTGTGTGTGTGTGTGTCTCAGCCTTTATGAATGTCATGACTCCTTTCCTTTGCGAAACTGAAATCACCTTATTTCTCATTACATACTTTACCAATGAAGAAAAATCATCCCCAGTTACATCCCAATTCTCTAAATAAAACTCGATTCCAGGTGTGCGATTCTTCTTAAAACTTTTGAATCACTTTCAAAATTTCCCCTTTAGAATAATCCTTATTCAACTCGTCCCTATCACTGTCATCAAGCTTTATTTTTAAGGAGGATAAAAACTTTTCTTGCATTTCATTATTAACTGTCCTTGAACTATATAACTCAGAATAAAAGGAATTAACATAATTATTTATACTAACCGAGGATTGAAGTTTATTCCCCTTATTATCTTATAAACAAGTAATTACTTTCTTCGCCATAAATTCTTGCTGTTTAGCTATTACAAATTTGAAACTTTCTCATCATTTTGAAGATTTAGCAAACGGGGTCGAACCTTGATACCTTCTGCAAATTCATCTCTTATTACCTCAATTTTCTTTTTCACATTATTGATTTCTAACGTGTTAGAATTTCCGGTCTGATAAGAAGCCTCTTACAAGTATCGTAATCTACTTTCTAAGAAGTTTAACATATCAAATCTCAAGTGTTCCTTAAAAGAACATGCTTTCATATAGAACTGTTTAACTTCCTCTTTAACCAGAATATCCCACCACAGTAATATATTAGCATAATCATTCCTTTTCCTCTGTAACTCAGTCCACTTTTGTTTAAAGTTTTCTTTGATTTCGGTGTCTTTTAGAACTGACCAATTAAGCTTCCAGTAAGATTTCCCTAACCATACTACACCAGGTAATCCTATATCACACAGAAAATAAGAGTGGAATGAAAACGACACTGGAACAGTTTTAGTTTCTGTGACATTATTTCTGTCCAAACGCGCAGCATAATTCCCCCTAACAAAGGTGTACTCGGGTAACCTATGCCGGATGTTATGGACATCCTTTATCTTCATAGCATCAACAATATTCTTCAAAACATTCGAAAAACAAGAATTTTTTTTATGTGAAGAGACCTTATCATTAATGATACATTCCAATCTCCCCCAACAATCGCCTTATCACAATTATTCTGTATCAGTGATAACATTACTCCCTGGTAGGCATTACGGCCATGGTCTCCTCTAAAAATGTTTGAATTATACATCCTTTTACCAAATTATCGTCTCCCAGCCTCCCCGGAGTAGTATACAACATTAAAATACTTTATAACGTTAATCTCCTACCGGTAAAGCTGGGGTTCTATGGCTTTTGTCCATCTTCCTGTCATTTGGACATTGCCACTCCTTCCACTCAGATAATTGGGTTTTAATAAACTTACACAAAGTTGGAAAGCCGGGAGATATTCCTCCATTCAAATAAACTGATCGTTAAACTGTAATAATTAACGAGAACAAAAACTAATACTAGATTATCCTGTTTTACTAAGAATTCTCCTACGGCCTGAGAAACCTGACAGTGGTTTCAACATTTAGCAGACTTGATTATACTAACTCCCTACTGACATTCACTCTCACTGCCTGCAAAGAGATTTCTTCTTCTGAACAATACTGCTACTTTTATAGATAAAATAAAACTATCTCAACTTCTTTCATGTTTTCCAATGAAATCTGTTCTTGCCATTACCTCTTTTCAATCATTTTCGTAGATATTCAGAATCTCCAATGCTCCGCCCATCTTTCGGATCGACTTCATCTTTCTTTATTGCCTTTTTTACTTTCAGTGCTTTCCTCATAAGTCCTTTTTCAACATCCCTCAAATTGTCAAAAACCATTTAACGTAGAATTAGACAGTGAACAAAAATGTGATGGATAAAGTTGTTCAATGCATTGTTTCGAACAAAAATGCAACTGGCATTTCTTTATCAGATATTCCTTCAACCATTCAAACGACGCTTAGTAATATGAACAAAATTACTTCCTTCCTTTCCCATACGTGACTTTCGAAGATCAAACTAATCTAATTTGGATGACTCCAAGGTCTTAAAAATCTGTACAGCGCAGTCTTGATGTGATTTCATTAGTTCGCTTCAATACATTTCTTCAGTTCTGCAGAAACTTTACTTTCTCTGTTTTTTCCTGATACAGAAAAACAAGTACAACTTTTGTTCCGTCTGTTAATTTATGTCTCTATGCCCTTCCTACTCATATATGCTTCTCTGAGCTCGAGAGCTGCTTTCCTGAATTTAATCTTCACTTTCCCAACGGCATGATACCCCTTCGTTAGCCCAGTTCCAGGGTAGAAATTGTAAACTCAAAAGTCTATCAAAGCAATTAGTTTTCGTAAACTCAAAAGTGCACCAATACGATTAATTTTTCATTCTAATTCCCGGACTCCAAAATCTCCCAAGTTGTAAAATCTTTGAATGTCCACTGAAAACTTAGGACTATCATCAGTTACTAAACTTTACTTTTCTTACGAAGAGCAAGCTTTTATTTTTCTTAGGCAGGAACCGAAGGCTATCTTTTTTAATTATTCAAATAAAAGCAATAAAATATTTTCAATCGACTTATATGGTAAATTACACTTTAAATTAAATTTACAGTTACTATATCGCCACATTTATTCGACAACCATGCTTAGGGATGCATCACTAAAGACAACACTTGATTCATAGTCAGAAGAAGTAACTCTAGATTATTCATTTAAAGCTCATTTCACAAATTTCCATCTACAGCGTCTGTTCAAATCTAAATCCACAGGTCGAGTATTCTCTCACTATGTATTCTGATCCTATCTATTAATTCCCTTTAGTATCATTACCATTTAAATCAAGCGTTAAAT